>NC_056743.1:389260257-389287757 GCF_019279795.1 Protopterus annectens | reverse complement strand
ATGGGTCTTAATTCTGGAAGATGAGGATTTTTGTGTATCTTGGGTAGTCCACTTATTGTAGGAATAAGTGGAAAATCAACTTTAAAGTAGGAAAACAGATCTTCACTAATGAGTCCTAGATGTTTACATTCTTCAAGCATGTTCATAATTCTGACTTGCATGTCACATACACTGTCAAAAGAAATTATTTCATATGAACCACTTGTTAATAATTCCATCATTTTCTGAATGTAATACTCAGTATCCAGAACCACAACGGGACCGCCTTTGTCCGCTGCCCGTATAGTAATGTCTTGATTCTGACGTAAATTCGACAAAGCTTCATTTTCCTGTCTAGACAAATTGTTTTTCTTCACTGTGCCTAAACGTGTGAATTCCTCATATAGCTGCGACTCCACTGCTTTGATAAAAATATCAAGATTGGACTGCAAGTGAGGTGTAAAGACACTTTTTTTCTTGAAATCTGTATTCTGTAGAGAAGCATTGCTACATCTGTCAAGACCAAACAAAAGTTTCAATGAGACTCTACGTACAAATAGCCTCACCGAAAGAAGTGCTTGACTGATGTCCATACTATTAGTAGGTATAAAAGATAACCCTTTATTTAAAACACATAATTCTGAGTGAGATAGATCATGTTTGGATATATTATGAACCAATGACACTGTCTCACTGGATTGTGGTCCAGTGTCACTCTGTGTATTACAGATGGTATTTACAGACTGGGGTTCCAATATTTTTGAAGTGTTCGCTGTTGTTGCTGTAAATGTGGAGGTTCCTTCTTCTTGGCCCCATAGTTGTTGTCGAGGTCTAAAGACCATTTTCTGCCCGTTCTGATGGGTAAAGGGAAATCCGTGGCACTGTGCCCATCCAACTGTATTTTTCTTCTAAAGGCTACTGACAAGGTGTGGCTTTGTCCTGCTGCTGGTCTAGCCCTATTAGTTAAAACTGCAGATTGGGTCATAGCCTCCTCACTAGGTATTGCATATACTGACCCATTGCCTTCTGGAGACGTAACTTGATTGAATGCTGTTGCAATGTTGTTCAAAATTTTTGAGCCTTGTATTTCTGACTGTTCTAAATTATGTACAGAATCACTGAGGAGTCCTTGATCCTGCTCATGAGATACCTGCACTGCTTGTTGTGCGCTCTTCACTCCATTGCTGAGCACAGGCATTTCTGTGCTCCTTGGGGCCTCTCTGCTTATTCCATGCCCAGGAGCTGTGCGTTGGCCATTCACATATGTCTTTGGCCAAACAAACACATTGTTATTTGCAAAGTCAAAGGAATCTCTGGCCAATTTCTTTCGTTTATTATTGAGAAGATTTTTCTCATAGCGACTTATTCTCTCCATGGTCTCCTGTAAATAGATCTCTGTTGCATCGATACCACACTGATCAAACAATTTATATTGTAACTCTACAATGTGGTCCTTAAGATCATTCTCGATGGGGTGAAAGAACTCGATAAGCAGTTTGATATACCCTTTACTTGCACGTATGTTGATTTGCTGCCATTTGGCCAACAATGCTGGGTATGTATTGCTGTAAGTCGGCATTGTGAGTATACGAAGGCCCCGTGGAATAACATTATTGCTGAAACAAGCTTCCATGTGGAAGCGTTGTGCTGTCAACCTCTTAACTCGATATAACTCATTCTCAAAATCCCTTTTCAGGTCTCTCACTAACCGCTCGTTGTGAGTATCGATGTTCAAAACATTAGATTCCACGAACTCATTAGTTCCGACCAGTGGATTGAAGTTTTCATCCAAGAAGTTCCGTAGCGTCTTGCTAACTGAAACTCGTAAAGTATCTACCAGTGCCGGTTCAGTAATAGCTCCTTCCATGTCGCCAAGCACAAAAATAAGAGAACACCAAAGCGAAAATCCCAGTGGAGAATGAAACAAAAATTCCAAAACCAAGGAGCAAGGTACTCTAAAGTCTCTAAAAATTGCGACAGTTCTTCAGTTGATATTAAAACACAGTCAATAAATCATGATCATATAGTAGTTAGGCCAGAAAAAACCTGCCGGTTTCGTTAAAACCAAGAACACTCTTTAATTGTAGAAGTTAGCGCTTTCGCGGTGTGACCCACCGCTTCATCAGACATAGAAATAACAATAATAAAACCATTTAAATATATTACATCAAATAAAATACATCTTTCATAGGCTTGAATAAATACAAATTATAAAAGTCTCACCAATCAGTGAGTCCCATCATTCGAAGCATCCCAGCATAGCTCCATGTACAAAATAATACGTCATTGTCTGTGCGCAGAAAAGAACCTGCGTAACCTACATACCAACGTGAAGTAAACAATATGCGTCACTGTTAGGGTCAACACACACATCAGTATTACTCAAAAAATGGCACAACTACCAAACATAATAGAAATGGCTATATATCCCAATGAACTTTTGTCCAAAGCCATAAGAATTATTAGAATACGGCACTATATGGCAAATATCAAACATAATACAAATGGCTACGTATCCCAATGAACTTTTGTCCAAAGCTATAAAAAATATAAGAATACGGCACTGTATGACTTATGAAACATGCGAAAATATATATAACTATGAACAGTATACTCAAAGAAACATGCCTGTATATTGACTGCCAGTAATTGACTGAGGTAAACAGAAATGACACCAGCAGTGCTTTGGCTAAGCACATGCTAAATGAAGGTCATCAACATTTATTTTTATTTCAGGTACTCCATGTAGAAACTCCATCAGCACGTCTAGGTGACATTGTAACAAGAACTGAGGAGGCGGAACTTCAATGGATTTTAAGGCTAGGTGCCCATAGGGGTAAGGGCTTAAATGAAACTGTATCGATTAAACCCCACCTCAGAGGCAGAAGCCTCCGTTAGATTTTAGTACTTAAATTGTTTTGGTATTTTTCTCATAACCATGTTTATCAAAGGTATATAGGCAGGATTCTAGGTTTTCATAGGCTTGTGCATTATCAGTATTTCGCTGTATTCATCATTCTTTTCATCAATTTGTATATTTTTATATTATTATTATTTTTTATTATTATTTCTATTTTTGTTATGCATTCTGATTTAGCAAGTACTTTATCATGCTCCACACATATGCCGATTAATTACCTCAGTCAATTACTGACAGTCAATATACAGGCATGTTTCTTTGAGTATACTGTTCATAGTTATATATATTTTCGCATGTTTCATAAGTCATACAGTGCCGTATTCTTATATTTTTTATAGCTTTGGACAAAAGTTCATTGGGATACGTAGCCATTTGTATTATGTTTGATATTTGCCATATAGTGCCGTATTCTAATAATTCTTATGGCTTTGGACAAAAGTTCATTGGGATATATAGCCATTTCTATTATGTTTGGTAGTTGTGCCATTTTTTGAGTAATACTGATGTGTGTGTTGACCCTAACAGTGACGCATATTGTTTACTTCACGTTGGTATGTAGGTTACGCAGGTTCTTTTCTGCGCACAGACAGTGACGCATTATCTTGTACATGGAGCTATGCTGGGATGCTTCAAATGATGGGACTCACTGATTGGTGAGACTTTTATAATTTGTATTTATTCAAGCCTATGAGAGATGTATTTTATTTGATGTAATATATTTAAATGGTTTTATTATTGTTATTTCTATGTCTGATGAAGCGGTGGGTCACACCGCGAAAGCGCTAACTTCTACAATTAAAGAGTGTTCTTGGTTTTAACGAAACCGGCAGGTTTTTTCTGGCCTAACTACTATATGATCGTGATTTATTGACTGTGTTTTAATATCAACTGAAGAACTGTCGCAATTTTTAGAGACTTTAGAGTACCTTGCTCCTTGGTTTTGGGATTTTTGTTTCATATATATATATATATATATATATATATATATATATATATATATTCATCTTTAAATGGATATAACATATCTAGATATGTAGATATAGCTATAGAAACATATACACATATACATATATATATATATATATATATATATATATATATATATATATATATATATATATATACATGCCAATATATGCATATATATGCATACATCTATAGATATATATGTATAGATCCATATGTCCACATATACACAGCACTAAAAAAGCATGTATGTAAGCATATATATGGTTCACCTTTCAAAGGGAGAAATGCATGTCTCATAAAGCTGGAAGACCAAAAGTATGTTCTCAACATTGCACAATCTTGCAATTAATGCATCGAATGTGCAATGAGTGAATGTCACTATGCATTCGCTCATTGCAGATTTGGCAATTTAGGTGCGGATGGCACTATAGTGGGGATGGGGAATATTTGCTTATCCCCACTGTAGTGTGAACTTGGAGTTAGTATATCACAGTAGGGAGGTTGTGGGGGGCCCAGACCCCCAGATGGGGGGTGCAGGGGGACTTGCCCTCCTGCATTATGATATGTATTCTAACTTGCAGTTCGAGAATCAGTGAAGCTTCCTTTAGATTTGCTGTGTTTTGAACTGTGGTGCAATTAGAAATCATGGATTGGTCCTTTCAGTTTGCAGAAAGGGCCGTTTGAAGAAATGATTGTCTCCCTTTCAAAGGAAACACATATATATCTATATAGGTATATATGGACATACATGTAGATGAAACTGGGAGCTTAACCACAACATATATGTCCACATGCACCATTGATGCATTTGAGAGACTCAAACAACATACATCTGGCACGGATAGGTATTCACCCCCTGCAGCCAAACATGTCTAGCCTGCAATACACTACCATCCTTAGCAGATCCCATAACCAGGACCCTACATAACAAGGGCAGTACTTGTTAACAGTACTCCATCCCACCTGTAGGATATCAGGCTGGCATTACTAACATATCATGCAGTACAGTCAGGTGAAGTGTCATGCTTGGGGGAACCCCCTTGGCAGGTGCAGTAAGTAGCTGGGATCCCTCATACGATCCAATAGGCCTACACCTGACAATGGATTCACCAATGTTGGCAAGGACAACCACAAATCCACCAAGTCAGCTGGGAACTATCACCCAGTAGTCTGATGACCCTGATCTGCAGGGACATGGAACATATCAGCAATGAACCCATGGCCAATACCACTGGTAATCTTAACACATGGGACCCCACCAATTTTGGACTTGTCAAAGGCAGAGAATACAATCTGAACCTGGTATACCTCCTTGACCCAATCATGACAGGTGTAGATGAGGGTTAGGTGGTGCGCAATGCCTATGTAGATCATAGCAGGCTTTTGTACTCCATCCCATATGTAGGAATGTGTGTAGTTGTTAAGGTATTTACCTCTGTTCACGGAATTTGTTTCCACCAGGACTGCTTGGCAAATGCCAACATTCCACAGGTGCCACACACTTGGACACACAGTCCTTCACAGGTCATAGATGTGTTAATGCCCTTCTCCACACTGTAGAGGTGTCCACCACTGCTAGGGTTGCTATAACTCACTGGGTGTGGATGTTGTGGATACATCCACCATCATTGCAGTTACTGTTGCATCTATCCCCCCACATAGTCTGTCTGTAATACTGTACAGTGTATGTAATCAGGTTGTTAGCTGTAGTAGTTGAGTGCCTCACACCCTCCTAAGGGTAGAGCTATGCCACCGGCACTGGCACTCTCATGTTACTGAGGTAAGGATTGCAGTAGAGTGGGGAGAGGGACATACACCCTGCTGTTAGCATGTTCAATGTCATCCACATTGTAGACTGCATATATAGCAATGAGTAGTTGTGCCTATCCTGTCTTGGAGGGATTACATGTGCAACAGATGTGTTACCTGCACGGGGACATACCTCCATGTGTACAGTCTTGTACCTGTACTGCATCCAAACAAAAGGCTCTGTGTGTTGTACCCAGCCATGTCATATGTACCACCCACTACACTTACTGCTGTCCACTGTAGAAGGCCTGCTGACACCACTACACACATCAGCCATGTGGCACATAGACAAACAAAACACAATCAGAATAGATAATGGTGACATCAATACAACATTGTTAATTACAGCTATGATGCATCATGGCTGCACAGCTACACCTTCCAAGATATTAACATTTCACTTTACTGCTGACAACATGCTACACAGCATTCCATTGCTACACTGTTGTGCAGTCACCCTGTGCATCAGCACCATGTTAGCTTGTCCCTGCATCGATGTTACGGATGTCAGGGAGTGGCACAGGTATCATCATATGCACAGGGTGTGTTGTTGGTTTGCCAGAGGCATAGGCTGAGCCATACAATTGACAACATGTGTGTGTGTGGGGGGGTGAGTACTGTTATGGGCCAATGGTGATGACATATGTGCAGGTATGTGGTTGCCCTAGGTTTGTTGTTTATGTGTGTGTGTCTGCATGCACACAGTTCCACTGTGTGGCTGCCCTATATGGGGATTTGTGAGACAGCAGCAGACTGTAACTGGCAGGGTTTGCGGTTCACCGTCTCTGGCCACGGACATGAGACCCATGTCTGGCAGGGGTTCTATAGGCAGCATCAGGTACAAATCCAGATCGAGTATGTCCCCCAAGGTTGACAGACGTCCACTGGATCCAGGTCCCTCCTGGAACTGGCCAGGGCCACGTGCATGTGGTCTGCTATGACGGTCTGTGGACAGCACCCTCCCCCACAGTGTTGGGGCTGGTACTGCCACTACGGTAGCGGCTGTGACTGGTGGGATGTCCACGGCAACCTCCAGCTGCTGGTGTTACTGGCATACATCTACATGGCCATCCGAACTGCCCCACCCTGTCCTGATGCATGGACATGACATTGTGGATGAGAACCAATGTCTCACCCCACTGTCTATCCATGACCTCAGTGTAATTACGGATGGCACCTGCTAGGTCATGGATGCTGTCAGTAACAGAGGTGTGATGAGCCCTCTGTGCCCTTAGACCCTGCCTGGTGTACCATTCCATTCATGCCTGTGCCTCCATGACAGCCTGGAACATGCATGTGGTTGATATAGATGTGGCACATCTGCCAGGGGCATGATGACCAGCAGTACTCCAATGAGCAACCCTGAACATCTGCCTATGTGATACCCCACCAGACATCTGGCTATAGCTGCTGTGTCCTGACACACATGGCATAGATACCACACTGTCCCGGTCAATGCCAAACATAGACTGTCCCTCAGCTAAGGCTAACGGTGATGAAGTATGTACAGGCAGTGTGACTGTGTGTGTGGATGGGGTGGATATGTGTGGGATGTCAATTGTTGGTCCAGTGGCAGCCCCTGATGACCCTGGCTGTGCCTCAAAACACCTATCCTCATGGTCACTGTCTGTATCAGTGATATCAGATTCCCTGCAGGAGGGACTAAGCCCCACCGTGCCACCTGTGAGGGGAAACAGGGAACAGACTGTAAGATCTGTAGATCACCACTAAACAGTACATAGGCACACACACACACACACACACACACACACACACACACACACACACACACACACACACACACACACACACACACACACACACACACACACACACGTGTGCAGACATGGCCACACACACAGACATACACACATGCAGTCGGCATACATACAACCCATACACTCCACCAGACAGCACCTTCAGACAGCTCCATCACCTCCATAACACACACAATAGCAGGTGATGGTGCAGTACAGTATCACACACAAACCTGTAATTACACACATGTCAGCATGCAGGACATGTGGTGCTCAACAGCATGCAGTGCAGCTGTAGTCAATCCCTGTTACCAACATTATACATGGCTGTGATGCATGACTTCTGTTAGTAGGTGATGGCCCTCCCCCAAGGAACACACTGCACCCATGTCCACAGCATTGCTGTGCATCTGTTCAGCACCCTGGCATGTACTGTGCACTCCTCACAGGTGTACACACCATTGCAGATTGTGTATCTGTGTGTCAGTTGTCTTTCTGCTGCTGCTCACAGCCTCTGCGTGTTTCTGGATTACATGTGGACACGTGTTTAGTGAATGCTTGATGTGTATTCACAGATGTCATCATCAGTGGTGCATGTATGAGTGATAGACTACCATTATACTGACCACATACACAATGTACTGTACCTATGGTGAGTTTAGAGACCATTATTGACCATTATTGAGCCCTGGCTGATGCTGCCTGTGGTACACATAGGTTCATAGGTGAGTACTGGTCCATTGGTTCTGGGGCCTACATATGTCTAGCCACAGGGGTTCCCAGCCATGCACCACTGACAAATGTTATTCCCCAGTGCCTCTGTCAGGGTTTGTCACAGACGTACTACCAAGGGTGAATTCCCTATTTCCCATCCAGTTGTCAAGTGTTTCTGTAAAGAGGACCAATGAGTAGCATTGCCTGACATGAATGGGTAGTCCATTCCAGAGTGTGGGAATTCCCCAGGACAGGGCCCTATCCCTCCAGTATGTTCTGTGTAATGTGTTGATGAGGTTTAGGACCCTAGAGCATGTGTTTGCAGAGGGAGTGGGATGTCTTTATGTGTAGCATGTTCAACTGCTCTGTGTATGATGTAGCTGTGTATGTTAGGCAGATGTCAGCTGTGCCTGGGCAATGTGCACTCGAGTGTAGCCACAGTTGTCTGAGATGGTCTGTGTATTGCATTTTTTTGAGGCTGGTAATCCCATTAGTGAGGTGTTTGCTCTGTCAGTGAACATGTACAGCATGCATTATGGGTAGGCGTTTTAGATGTGTACATGGCCTACACCTTAACTGTGACATGCACAGTGAATTGCCAAGAATAACCTTAAACCATACTCAACGGCATCCGGCTGCAGCCTTGCTGGTATCTCAGAGGTACCTACATAGAAATGAGATAGAGTTGATGTCAGTGGCCACAACTGTGGCATTGCTACAGGGTGGCTGCAATATTACAGTAAAACAACAGCTGAGGTCCACAGTACTACAGATTATGCATTACTGCTTATCAGTACTACACAGCAACAGACACCACATCTCACATATGCATGATCTACCTGTACAGATGCATACACAACAGTGGTCTACTGATATGCCCTGGAACCTTACCTGCATGCTCCATGTCAGGTGTGTGTGTAGCACCCACCTCCATGACTGTATATGTTTGTAGCTCATGTGGGTGGTCAGGTCCTACCAAGCTCATGAGCAGCTCCTCCACTCTGGTGATGGGGGTGGATGTTATGCCCCCCCGTTGCAACGTGGTCACCCCGCACGGCAGCGGTATGGCGATGTACATGGTGGAGCAGGTCACTACAATGATGGCAGACCTGCTCATACATATGGTTGTGCATCCCCATCTCATTCACCCTGTGGACCACATTGTTCCACATGGTTGTTCACTCATGCTGCTCCTGGCCTGTCCATGACAGCAGCAGCTGGTAATTCTGGATGATGCTGATGAGTATTATATCATCCTCAGTGGCACTGTAGGTGGGATTCCTCAGGTGTGCCATACTCCGTGATAGACATAAAGATGGAAATATGTCTGAGCAACTCATATGGTACATTTACCATAATACAATACACATATCAGTCTCCCACCACCATATCAGCTCCAACTTAATATTCATACAATGCAAGTGGTATGTCTCCGGTATATGTACCATTGGGACATATATTGTATTGTACAACACTTTCTGCTATGTATTTATAGATATGCTCCCTGTGGGGACACTAGAGTTACTGGGCTGTTACAGAGTATTTCACCTACATGCTATTGTCACTGCCACTATGTTTCCACATATGCATGTGGTATGCTTGCTATGTGATTGCTACACATCTGCCATTCTGTGTTATTGGGGATATCTATGCATGCTGTTGGACATGTTCTGGGATTGTGTGGACTATTACAACCCACATATGTTCCATGACAGTTACACACCAGTATGTGTAGGGGTTATTTGCCAGCAGGAACACCACTCCCACCTAATGTGCACATGTTACCAGTCCACATCACATCCGTGACCCACCATGGAACCTCATTATCTGCTGTTCCGGCACTACCTTCATGTGGAACCACCTCAGGGGATGGTGCCCCCCCCCATGGAGCACACACAGATATAAGTCTGTCACCCAGTTAGGCCTAGGGTCTTGTGCAAAGTAAGCTCCACAGAGACATGGGGTATGTGTTACATCACCTGGAGGCATGCAGTACACATACACAAGGTTCAACATGCATGTTCCTCCTGCTCAGCCCACAGCTCAGGCACCTTTATGACCATGTAGATTCTGTTGTGACTGTCCATGGGTGGGCACCATGCTCTCTTTGTTCCCATATGTGGGCTCAATGGCCTCCACAATCCAAACGTAACTACCCATCCACAGTGTTTAACCACCACATGTGTCATATACCAGCCCCTGTATGCTGTCTTGTTTGTCACCCAACCAGACCTACATACCAATATGTGCATAATACCCTTCACCAACAGATATATCCCACCTTCTCAAACAATTGCGATGTGTTCCCAACATGGGTTACACACCACACTTCACACTCCATTTTGCAGCCATGTACTTGTGTGTAGGTATGTTGTGAATTGATGTGGGATGTTCTCTCTCACATGTCATGGCAGGGGACAAGTATTGTATATATACATATGTGCATATATGTGTAGATATCATTATGTGTTGTTTATATACCTATATATATATGTATAACTGTCCGAGGGTCTGTAGACATTCAAAGCTGTGAATATGTATCACACATATATGTAGCTGTATGTGGGGTGCATACAAACATCTGGTCCACACTCTTGTAACTCTCTCTATATTTCACAGCTGAACTGTTCTGCCTTGCTACAACACAGACAGGTGTCACATGTGAACACAGACTAACATTAGGGGGGTATATATGGTGATTGATTTTAGATAAGCATATTATGCTGCTATGGCAGTTGTGCATGCTATGCTACACTTTAACATGACTGTCCTGCAGGTTGTGTGGTCTCACACCCATGTGTCTATCATGGCAGTACTAATACCCCCACCAGCCGTTGGCCACAGTAATTTACAGAACACAGATATCATGGGTCACATCTTTGCAATTCACTGCTGATCTGCACAGTTGACAGATATGTCCCACTGCCCACAGAGACTGACACTATTGTCCAGTGCAGTTGTTGAGCAGAACATCATTACAGGAACAAGTACTGATGGCACATATACATCCTTTCACAGTATGCATCCTACTATTCTATGCCATATACTACATGCAAGTAAATGCATATCTGTTTCACATACCTGTTATGTTTTTTTTTCTGTAACACAACCATGAGCTTTGTTACTTCTTTTAAAGTTTTCTTTTTTCTTTCTCTCTCTCTCTCTCTCTCTTTCTCTCAGTCTCTCCAGTAGAGTGATTGAGTTGGTTTGAATAGATTGCAGCATGCTTTTGATGGTATTGCACATGATCAGGTGGTGGCCTCGGCACCAGTCAATGTCCACCAGTTGCTAATTGCATGCAGCCTGCTGTGTAGTACTTCAGATAACCACTGTCATGGCAACCCTGTACTTTAAAATGCTGACTTCTGTGGGCGTTGTCCCTTCACCTTTCCAGTATTTGGAAGACATCCTTCCTGTGTGTGGACATCAGTGTTAGAGACAGCAGGCAGCAATACCTCTTACAGCAGAACCTGCAGACCCAGGCCAAATTCACATTTGGGTAAGGTTCCTGACCTACAGAGGTTCCAGACCTACAGACAGCATGAGTAGTGTTGTTGTGTGCATTGCATCTTGCTGGTCTTACATGGTTGCTGTGTACATGGTACTTTTTCATGGAATGTTGTCCGTCTGCATAGCTCTCAACTGTGGGCCTATCCATATGATACCAGGGGGATTGGCTGTTAGGTTTTGTCTATGCACCACACAGGCATTGTCCCAGATATATCTGTTAACACTGGTAACAAGAGAAGAAAGCTGGCAGTCAAAAACAAGTAGCGTACGGCACCAGGACAACCCAGTCAACACAAGGACGTATCAAAAAATGTTCAAGTAGGTTACAACGCCAAAAACCAGATACCACCTCGTTTTAGATGTATTCGCATCAGGCAAATGCCGTTGGGATGTTTGTGTTCTCTCTGGCAAAAATCCTTCACTGTTATGGTTTTCTCCAAGCCTCATTGAACCCCCTGCTCTGTCAGAACTAGTAGGTTCAGCAAAAATGAATGAATTAAGACTGCGAACTGATCGCTGAGGTTGGCCAGGCGGAAAAGATGCTGAAAAACCACTGGCCACATTCATGTCTGCAGAGACGTTGAACCCAGGCAAGTTTGGGTTTAAATTCTGTGTGCCTGCTGTTCCGTTGTTCTCAATTCTGTCCAAACGGTTGTTAAGAGCATCCAAGCGCTGTGTCAGTGACAAGATTAGAGAATCCATACTCTTAGGTTCGTCAATATTAGAACCATTGCTAGAGTTGAAGAGAACTGGTGTCCTGGGGCTCGTAGAGCCGAAACAGACATACTGGTAACAAGAGAAGAAAGCTGGCAGTCAAAACAAGTAGCGTACGGCACCAGGACAACCCAGTCAACACAAGGACGTATCAAAAAATGTTCAAGTAGGTTACAACGCCAAAAACCAGATACCACCTCGTTTTAGATGTATTCGCATCAGGCAAATGCCGTTGGGATGTTTGTGTTCTCTCTGGCAAAAATCCTTCACTGTTATGGTTTTCTCCAAGCCTCATTGAACCCCCTGCTCTGTCAGAACTAGTAGGTTCAGCAAAAATGAATGAATTAAGACTGCGAACTGATCGCTGAGGTTGGCCAGGCGGAAAAGATGCTGAAAAACCACTGGCCACATTCATGTCTGCAGAGACGTTGAACCCAGGCAAGTTTGGGTTTAAATTCTGTGTGCCTGCTGTTCCGTTGTTCTCAATTCTGTCCAAACGGTTGTTAAGAGCATCCAAGCGCTGTGTCAGTGACAAGATTAGAGAATCCATACTCTTAGGTTCGTCAATATTAGAACCATTGCTAGAGTTGAAGAGAACCGGTGTCCTGGGGCTCGTAGAGCCGGAAACAGACATACTGGTAACAAGAGAAGAAAGCTGGCAGTCAAAAACAAGTAGCGTACGGCACCAGGACAACCCAGTCAACACAAGGACGTATCAAAAAATGTTCAAGTAGGTTACAACGCCAAAAACCAGATACCACCTCGTTTTAGATGTATTCGCATCAGGCAAATGCCGTTGGGATGTTTGTGTTCTCTCTGGCAAAAATCCTTCACTGTTATGGTTTTCTCCAAGCCTCATTGAACCCCCTGCTCTGTCAGAACTAGTAGGTTCAGCAAAAATGAATGAATTAAGACTGCGAACTGATCGCTGAGGTTGGCCAGGCGGAAAAGATGCTGAAAACCACTGGCCACATTCATGTCTGCAGAGACGTTGAACCCAGGCAAGTTTGGGTTTAAATTCTGTGTGCCTGCTGTTCCGTTGTTCTCAATTCTGTCCAAACGGTTGTTAAGAGCATCCAAGCTGTGTCAGTGACAAGATTAGAGAATCCATACTCTTAGGTTCGTCAATATTAGAACCATTGCTAGAGTTGAAGAGAACCGGTGTCCTGGGGCTCGTAGAGCCGGAAACAGACATACTGGTAACAAGAGAAGAAAGCTGGCAGTCAAAACAAGTAGCGTCGGCACCAGGACAACCCAGTCAACACAAGGACGTATCAAAAATGTTCAAGTAGGTTACAACGCCAAAAACCAGATACCACCTCGTTTTAGATGTATTCGCATCAGGCAAATGCCGTTGGGATGTTTGTGTTCTCTCTGGCAAAAATCCTTCACTGTTATGGTTTTCTCCAAGCCCCATTGAACCCCTGCTCTGTCAGAACTAGTAGGTTCAGCAAAATGAATGAATTAAGACTGCGAACTGATCGCTGAGGTTGGCCAGGCGGAAAAGATGCTGAAAACCACTGGCCACATTCATGTCTGCAGAGACGTTGAACCCAGGCAAGTTTGGGTTTAAATTCTGTGTGCCTGCTGTTCCGTTGTTCTCAATTCTGTCCAAACGGTTGTTAAGAGCATCCAAGCGCTGTGTCAGTGACAAGATTAGAGAATCCATACTCTTAGGTTCGTCAATATTAGAACCATTGCTAGAGTTGAAGAGAACCGGTGTCCTGGGGCTCGTAGAGCCGGAAACAGACATACTGGTAACAAGAGAAGAAAGCTGGCAGTCAAAAACAAGTAGCGTACGGCACCAGGACAACCCAGTCAACACAAGGACGTATCAAAAATGTTCAAGTAGGTTACAACGCCAAAAACCAGATACCACCTCGTTTTAGATGTATTCGCATCAGGCAAATGCCGTTGGGATGTTTGTGTTCTCTCTGGCAAAAATCCTTCACTGTTATGGTTTTCTCCAAGCCTCATTGAACCCCTGCTCTGTCAGAACTAGTAGGTTCAGCAAAAATGAATGAATTAAGACTGCGAACTGATCGCTGAGGTTGGCCAGGCGGAAAAGATGCTGAAAAACCACTGGCCACATTCATGTCTGCAGAGACGTTGAACCCAGGCAAGTTTGGGTTTAAATTCTGTGTGCCTGCTGTTCCGTTGTTCTCAATTCTGTCCAAACGGTTGTTAAGAGCATCCAAGCGCTGTGTCAGTGACAAGATTAGAGAATCCATACTCTTAGGTTCGTCAATATTAGAACCATTGCTAGAGTTGAAGAGAACCGGTGTCCTGGGGCTCGTAGAGCCGGAAACAGACATACTGGTAACAAGAGAAGAAAGCTGGCAGTCAAAACAAGTAGCGTACGGCACCAGGACAACCCAGTCAACACAAGGACGTATCAAAAAATGTTCAAGTAGGTTACAACGCCAAAAACCAGATACCACCTCGTTTTAGATGTATTCGCATCAGGCAAATGCCGTTGGGATGTTTGTGTTCTCTCTGGCAAAAATCCTTCACTGTTATGGTTTTCTCCAAGCCTCATTGAACCCCTGCTCTGTCAGAACTAGTAGGTTCAGCAAAATGAATGAATTAAGACTGCGAACTGATCGCTGAGGTTGGCCAGGCGGAAAAGATGCTGAAAAACCACTGGCCACATTCATGTCTGCAGAGACGTTGAACCCAGGCAAGTTTGGGTTTAAATTCTGTGTGCCTGCTGTTCCGTTGTTCTCAATTCTGTCCAAACGGTTGTTAAGAGCATCCAAGCGCTGTGTCAGTGACAAGATTAGAGAATCCATACTCTTAGGTTCGTCAATATTAGAACCATTGCTAGAGTTGAAGAGAACCGGTGTCCTGGGGCTCGTAGAGCCGGAAACAGACATACTGGTAACAAGAGAAGAAAGCTGGCAGTCAAAAACAAGTAGCGTACGGCACCAGGACAACCCAGTCAACACAAGGACGTATCAAAAATGTTCAAGTAGGTTACAACGCCAAAAACCAGATACCACCTCGTTTTAGATGTATTCGCATCAGGCAAATGCCGTTGGGATGTTTGTGTTCTCTCTGGCAAAAATCCTTCACTGTTATGGTTTTCTCCAAGCCTCATTGAACCCCCTGCTCTGTCAGAACTAGTAGGTTCAGCAAAAATGAATGAATTAAGACTGCGAACTGATCGCTGAGGTTGGCCAGGCGGAAAAGATGCTGAAAAACCACTGGCCACATTCATGTCTGCAGAGACGTTGAACCCAGGCAAGTTTGGGTTTAAATTCTGTGTGCCTGCTGTTCCGTTGTTCTCAATTCTGTCCAAACGGTTGTTAAGAGCATCCAAGCGCTGTGTCAGTGACAAGATTAGAGAATCCATACTCTTAGGTTCGTCAATATTAGAACCATTGCTAGAGTTGAAGAGAACCGGTGTCCTGGGGCTCGTAGAGCCGGAAACAGACATACTGGTAACAAGAGAAGAAAGCTGGCAGTCAAAAACAAGTAGCGTACGGCACCAGGACAACCCAGTCAACACAAGGACGTATCAAAAAATGTTCAAGTAGGTTACAACGCCAAAAACCAGATACCACCTCGTTTTAGATGTATTCGCATCAGGCAAATGCCGTTGGGATGTTTGTGTTCTCTCTGGCAAAAATCCTTCACTGTTATGGTTTTCTCCAAGCCTCATTGAACCCCCTGCTCTGTCAGAACTAGTAGGTTCAGCAAAAATGAATGAATTAAGACTGCGAACTGATCGCTGAGGTTGGCCAGGCGGAAAAGATGCTGAAAAACCACTGGCCACATTCATGTCTGCAGAGACGTTGAACCCAGGCAAGTTTGGGTTTAAATTCTGTGTGCCTGCTGTTCCGTTGTTCTCAATTCTGTCCAAACGGTTGTTAAGAGCATCCAAGCGCTGTGTCAGTGACAAGATTAGAGAATCCATACTCTTAGGTTCGTCAATATTAGAACCATTGCTAGAGTTGAAGAGAACCGGTGTCCTGGGGCTCGTAGAGCCGGAAACAGACATACTGGTAACAAGAGAAGAAAGCTGGCAGTCAAAAACAAGTAGCGTCGGCACCAGGACAATCCAGTCAACACAAGGACGTATCAAAAAATGTTCAAGTAGGTTACAACGCCAAAAACCAGATACCACCTCGTTTTAGATGTATTCGCATCAGGCAAATGCCGTTGGGATGTTTGTGTTCTCTCTGGCAAAAATCCTTCACTGTTATGGTTTTCTCCAAGCCTCATTGAACCCCTGCTCTGTCAGAACTAGTAGGTTCAGCAAAATGAATGAATTAAGACTGCGAACTGATCGCTGAGGTTGGCCAGGCGGAAAAGATGCTGAAAAACCACTGGCCACATTCATGTCTGCAGAGACGTTGAACCCAGGCAAGTTTGGGTTTAAATTCTGTGTGCCTGCTGTTCCGTTGTTCTCAATTCTGTCCAAACGGTTGTTAAGAGCATCCAAGCGCTGTGTCAGTGACAAGATTAGAGAATCCATACTCTTAGGTTCGTCAATATTAGAACCATTGCTAGAGTTGAAGAGAACCGGTGTCCTGGGGCTCGTAGAGCCGGAAACAGACATACTGGTAACAAGAGAAGAAAGCTGGCAGTCAAAAACAAGTAGCGTGCGGCACCAGGACAACCCAGTCAACACAAGGACGTATCAAAAATAGTTCTAGTAGGTTACAACGCCAAAAACCAGATACCACCTCGTTTTAGATGTATTCGCATCAGGCAAATGCCGTTGGGATGTTTGTGTTCTCTCTGGCAAAAATCCTTCACTGTTATGGTTTTCTCCAAGCCTCATTGAACCCCTGCTCTGTCAGAACTAGTAGGTTCAGCAAAATGAATGAATTAAGACTGCGAACTGATCGCTGAGGTTGGCCAGGCGGAAAAGATGCTGAAAACCACTGGCCACATTCATGTCTGCAGAGACGTTGAACCCAGGCAAGTTTGGGTTTAAATTCTGTGTGCCTGCTGTTCCGTTGTTCTCAATTCTGTCCAAACGGTTGTTAAGAGCATCCAAGCGCTGTGTCAGTGACAAGATTAGAGAATCCATACTCTTAGGTTCGTCAATATTAGAACCATTGCTAGAGTTGAAGAGAACCGGTGTCCTGGGGCTCGAGAGCCGAAACAGACATACTGGTAACAAGAGAAGAAAGCTGGCAGTCAAAAACAAGTAGCGACGGCACCAGGACAACCCAGTCAACACAAGGACGTATCAAAAATGTTCAAGTAGGTTACAACGCCAAAAACCAGATACCACCTCGTTTTAGATGTATTCGCATCAGGCAAATGCCGTTGGGATGTTTGTGTTCTCTCTGGCAAAAATCCTTCACTGTTATGGTTTTCTCCAAGCCTCATTGAACCCCTGCTCTGTCAGAACTAGTAGGTTCAGCAAAATGAATGAATTAAGACTGCGAACTGATCGCTGAGGTTGGCCAGGCGGAAAAGATGCTGAAAAACCACTGGCCACATTCATGTCTGCAGAGACGTTGAACCCAGGCAAGTTTGGGTTTAAATTCTGTGTGCCTGCTGTTCCGTTGTTCTCAATTCTGTCCAAACGGTTGTTAAGAGCATCCAAGCGCTGTGTCAGTGACAAGATTAGAGAATCCATACTCTTAGGTTTGTCAATATTAGAACCATTGCTAGAGTTGAAGAGAACGGTGTCCTGGGGCTCGTAGAGCCGAAACAGACATACTGGTAACAAGAGAAGAAAGCTGGCAGTCAAAACAAGTAGCGTGCGGCACCAGGACAACCCAGTCAACACAAGGACGTATCAAAAAATGTTCAAGTAGGTTACAACGCCAAAAACCAGATACCACCTCGTTTTAGATGTATTCGCATCAGGCAAATGCCGTTGGGATGTTTGTGTTCTCTCTGGCAAAAATCCTTCACTGTTATGGTTTTCTCCAAGCCTCATTGAACCCCCTGCTCTGTCAGAACTAGTAGGTTCAGCAAAAATGAATGAATTAAGACTGCGAACTGATCGCTGAGGTTGGCCAGGCGGAAAAGATGCTGAAAAACCACTGGCCACATTCATGTCTGCAGAGACGTTGAACCCAGGCAAGTTTGGGTTTAAATTCTGTGTGCCTGCTGTTCCGTTGTTCTCAATTCTGTCCAAACGGTTGTTAAGAGCATCCAAGCGCTGTGTCAGTGACAAGATTAGAGAATCCATACTCTTAGGTTCGTCAATATTAGAACCATTGCTAGAGTTGAAGAGAACCGGTGTCCTGGGGCTCGTAGAGCCGGAAACAGACATACTGGTAACAAGAGAAGAAAGCTGGCAGTCAAAACAAGTAGCGACGGCACCAGGACAACCCAGTCAACACAAGGACGTATCAAAAATGTTCAAGTAGGTTACAACGCCAAAAACCAGATACCACCTCGTTTTAGATGTATTCGCATCAGGCAAATGCCGTTGGGATGTTTGTGTTCTCTCTGGCAAAAATCCTTCACTGTTATGGTTTTCTCCAAGCCTCATTGAACCCCTGCTCTGTCAGAACTAGTAGGTTCAGCAAAATGAATGAATTAAGACTGCGAACTGATCGCTGAGGTTGGCCAGGCGGAAAAGATGCTGAAAACCACTGGCCACATTCATGTCTGCAGAGACGTTGAACCCAGGCAAGTTTGGGTTTAAATTCTGTGTGCCTGCTGTTCCGTTGTTCTCAATTCTGTCCAAACGGTTGTTAAGAGCATCCAAGCGCTGTGTCAGTGACAAGATTAGAGAATCCATACTCTTAGGTTCGTCAATATTAGAACCATTGCTAGAGTTGAAGAGAACCGGTGTCCTGGGGCTCGTAGAGCGAAACAGACATACTGGTAACAAGAGAAGAAAGCTGGCAGTCAAAAACAAGTAGCGTACGGCACCAGGACAACCCAGTCAACACAAGGACGTATCAAAAAATGTTCAAGTAGGTTACAACGCCAAAAACCAGATACCACCTCGTTTTAGATGTATTCGCATCAGGCAAATGCCGTTGGGATGTTTGTGTTCTCTCTGGCAAAAATCCTTCACTGTTATGGTTTTCTCAAGCCTCATTGAACCCCTGCTCTGTCAGAACTAGTAGGTTCAGCAAAATGAATGAATTAAGACTGCGAACTGATCGCTGAGGTTGGCCAGGCGGAAAAGATGCTGAAAAACCACTGGCCACATTCATGTCTGCAGAGACGTTGAACCCAGGCAAGTTTGGGTTTAAATTCTGTGTGCCTGCTGTTCCGTTGTTCTCAATTCTGTCCAAACGGTTGTTAAGAGCATCCAAGCGCTGTGTCAGTGACAAGATTAGAGAATCCATACTCTTAGGTTCGTCAATATTAGAACCATTGCTAGAGTTGAAGAGAACCGGTGTCCTGGGGCTCGTAGAGCCGGAAACAGACATACTGGTAACAAGAGAAGAAAGCTGGCAGTCAAAAACAAGTAGCGTACGGCACCAGGACAACCCAGTCAACACAAGGACGTATCAAAAAATGTTCAAGTAGGTTACAACGCCAAAAACCAGATACCACCTCGTTTTAGATGTATTCGCATCAGGCAAATGCCGTTGGGATGTTTGTGTTCTCTCTGGCAAAAATCCTTCACTGTTATGGTTTTCTCCAAGCCTCATTGAACCCCTGCTCTGTCAGAACTAGTAGGTTCAGCAAAATGAATGAATTAAGACTGCGAACTGATCGCTGAGGTTGGCCAGGCGGAAAAGATGCTGAAAAACCACTGGCCACATTCATGTCTGCAGAGACGTTGAACCCAGGCAAGTTTGGGTTTAAATTCTGTGTGCCTGCTGTTCCGTTGTTCTCAATTCTGTCCAAACGGTTGTTAAGAGCATCCAAGCGCTGTGTCAGTGACAAGATTAGAGAATCCATACTCTTAGGTTCGTCAATATTAGAACCATTGCTAGAGTTGAAGAGAACCGGTGTCCTGGGGCTCGTAGAGCCGGAAACAGACATACTGGTAACAAGAGAAGAAAGCTGGCAGTCAAAAACAAGTAGCGTACGGCACCAGGACAACCCAGTCAACACAAGGACGTATCAAAAAATGTTCAAGTAGGTTACAACGCCAAAAACCAGATACCACCTCGTTTTAGATGTATTCGCATCAGGCAAATGCCGTTGGGATGTTTGTGTTCTCTCTGGCAAAAATCCTTCACTGTTATGGTTTTCTCCAAGCCTCATTGAACCCCCTGCTCTGTCAGAACTAGTAGGTTCAGCAAAATGAATGAATTAAGACTGCGAACTGATCGCTGAGGTTGGCCAGGCGGAAAAGATGCTGAAAAACCACTGGCCACATTCATGTCTGCAGAGACGTTGAACCCAGGCAAGTTTGGGTTTAAATTCTGTGTGCCTGCTGTTCCGTTGTTCTCAATTCTGTCCAAACGGTTGTTAAGAGCATCCAAGCGCTGTGTCAGTGACAAGATTAGAGAATCCATACTCTTAGGTTCGTCAATATTAGAACCATTGCTAGAGTTGAAGAGAACCGGTGTCCTGGGGCTCGTAGAGCCGGAAACAGACATACTGGTAACAAGAGAAGAAAGCTGGCAGTCAAAACAAGTAGCGTGCGGCACCAGGACAACCCAGTCAACACAAGGACGTATCAAAAATGTTCAAGTAGGTTACAACGCCAAAAACCAGATACCACCTCGTTTTAGATGTATTCGCATCAGGCAAATGCCGTTGGGATGTTTGTGTTCTCTCTGGCAAAAATCCTTCACTGTTATGGTTTTCTCCAAGCCTCATTGAACCCCCTGCTCTGTCAGAACTAGTAGGTTCAGCAAAAATGAATGAATTAAGACTGCGAACTGATCGCTGAGGTTGGCCAGGCGGAAAAGATGCTGAAAACCACTGGCCACATTCATGTCTGCAGAGACGTTGAACCCAGGCAAGTTTGGGTTTAAATTCTGTGTGCCTGCTGTTCCATTGTTCTCAATTCTGTCCAAACGGTTGTTAAGAGCATCCAAGCGCTGTGTCAGTGACAAGATTAGAGAATCCATACTCTTAGGTTCGTCAATATTAGAACCATTGCTAGAGTTGAAGAGAACCGGTGTCCTGGGGCTCGTAGAGCCGGAAACAGACATACTGGTAACAAGAGAAGAAAGCTGGCAGTCAAAAACAAGTAGCGTACGGCACCAGGACAACCCAGTCAACACAAGGACGTATCAAAAAATGTTCAAGTAGGTTACAACGCCAAAAACCAGATACCACCTCGTTTTAGATGTATTCGCATCAGGCAAATGCCGTTGGGATGTTTGTGTTCTCTCTGGCAAAATCCTTCACTGTTATGGTTTTCTCCAAGCCTCATTGAACCCCTGCTCTGTCAGAACTAGTAGGTTCAGCAAAAATGAATGAATTAAGACTGCGAACTGATCGCTGAGGTTGGCCAGGCGGAAAAGATGCTGAAAAACCACTGGCCACATTCATGTCTGCAGAGACGTTGAACCCAGGCAAGTTTGGGTTTAAATTCTGTGTGCCTGCTGTTCCGTTGTTCTCAATTCTGTCCAAACGGTTGTTAAGAGCATCCAAGCGCTGTGTCAGTGACAAGATTAGAGATATATCTGTGGCATTCTGTCTGTTGAGTGCTATCAGTCCATGGCTACATCCATTTGTATTTCAATGTCATATTCCTGCATAAGGGTATGCTGCAATGCATCCTGTAACACCAGCAATTTCCAGGGTGTGTAACAGCAATAATGCAAATATGGCCCTATGTTCCTCCCTCTGTCCTCCACATATATGCCAGTCTTTGTCCTGCTGTGATACAGAAAGGGGTTGTTAAGTAATGGCCTATCATTATTTACCGCTAGCATTACTGCTATCATCCCAGTCATGTCATGGACTCCCACACCAACTGTTGGGCCAAGTCCATATTTATGGGGGCAACAGCTGGAGAACACATATGTGTTCTTGTACATTCCAGAGGTAAACCCTGTGGTGCGTCCTATAACAACTCCATGTTGTAGTGTGATATAGACCTCCATCAGGGGTTCTACACCCACCCATGTCAGTTGTGGATGTTTTGTGTGTGTCTCACTGTCTGTGTAGGGAGCAATGCATTTTAGGCTAGTCACTCACAGTACAGTTGAAATGTCCTACTTTGGTAATTTTGCTGATGTCATTCAGTGTGAAATACACCTTTGGAGAAAAAGTACTCCAGTAATGTCTGTGGTGCGTACTATAACTGCATAGTGCTGCATTGTAATAAACTAGTTAGGTAGGGGTTCTACTCCCAGACAAGACATGTGTGTGTGTGTGTGTGTGTGTGTGTGTGTTTGTAACTCATATCCTGTGTAGAGGTGAGTGTGTGACACCTGTGGGCAATGTGGAGGGAGTTTTGCTTATT
Organism: Protopterus annectens; assembly: GCF_019279795.1. Lineage (NCBI taxonomy): Eukaryota > Metazoa > Chordata > Ceratodontiformes > Protopteridae > Protopterus > Protopterus annectens. The sequence continues at coordinate 389,265,076 of NC_056743.1, read as the reverse complement.
TCTTTTATGGTGGCCCTACTATATATCACAATGTCAACCATACAGGAATAACAGATGTAAAGTAGCTGAGAGGCTGGGGTGCAAAGCCATACACAGACATGTGACATCAAGGCCAGCCAATCACAGTTAGCAACCCCACTATTACCCAGAACACACACTCAACCTATGTGTCATACACACACATGCCTAGACAACAGCCAATATGTGGGTAGTACACTACATATTGACCACTGATAGTAACTATGCAGTGATAGCAGTGGGTTACAGAGGGCATGTCACCCTGCCCATCTGTCCAATATGCACTCACATGCAGACAGTGCACCTCCACCATGTTCCCCAATGGACACCTGCACCATAGAAGTAAAATAGCTGAGAGGCTGGGGTGCAAAGCCATAGCCAGCCATGTGACATCAAGGCCAGCCAATCACAGTTAGCAACCCCACTGTTACCCAAAGCACACACTCAACCCATGTGTCATACACACACACATGCCTAGACAACAGCCAATATGTGGGTACTACACTGCATATTGGCCACTGATAGTAACTATGCAGTGATAGCAGTGGGCTATAGAGGGCATGTCACCCTGCCCATCTGTCCAATATGAACTTAGATGCAGACAGTGCACTTCCACGATGTTCCCCATGGACACCTGCACCACTTGTGGTGCAGTTCACATGTGACTTACAATGGACATACCATGCCTGACAACATGCCCTGTACGGACAGAAGACACTGACATCAGGGAATGCTGTTACCATGTTATCAATGTAGGTGCTGGCTAAACCTGCTGACTATTGCCAGTTCCTTCCACAGGTGGGCAAGACTGACAAATCTGATGATAATCTGTGTTCACAACATGGGCCAGACACCCCAGGTACAGTTCCATATGTCACTGTACATGTATGTGGGAGGTGTGCACATCCCAAACACCATCCATGTCATGTACTAAGGAGCACATACATGGCATGTGATGTACAACATTGGACATACATAATAGTCACCCAGGTGACTGGATGGGGATGCAATACCCACCTGTGTGGGCAAATGCAGAAACTACATGCCTGAGGCACAATTCAGACCATTGTCCTGTGGTCTGATGCCAAGGTATACCCATCATCTACCCTTGCATGTCAGAATTGGCACCCTATGTGTGTGTGTGTGTGTGTGTGTGTGTGTGTGTGTGTGTGTGTGTGTGTGTGTGTGTGTGTGTGTGTGTTGTATGGTGCATATGTCCACATCCACACTCACTACAACCCCACAGGGCATACTGAAGCATGCTGTCTGATGTCTGACACCTCCTCATACTCTTTGCCCATACAACCTCCATATGACCCGTGTGGTGCATGTGATACCTGCACATTGATGTGTTGTGGCAATCCCACTAGTGATGAATTGCACTTCTGACCCTGCCAAGTGTGTCAATATGTGTGCGTCCCTGTGTGAGTGTGCCTGTGTTGATGCTGGCACCTGTTCATGCAGACAGGCATGTGTATGTCACCTACCGTATATCTACCGTATCCCTGTTGCAGATGTAACTCACCATCACATATATGTTCTGAGTGCACCACATCAGATAACCCATGTGGTGCATCCAATAACTGCATCAAACTGTGATAGAACTAAAAAGTTGTCGGGGTTTGATACCCTGTGCTGGTAGGTGTGTGACACAAACATGCTTCAGTTTTACTCTGCCACCTCTCCCTGACATGTATTTGCCTCTGTCTGCCTCCCCCACTCCCTCTCTGGTGGATGTGGAGACCCACACATGCCTTGCTTAGGCAGCAGCATGTGTATTTTAAGTGATGCTCATGATCACATGATGGCCTCTGCATGAATTGCAGCCCTCCTCTAGCTGATTGCATGTGAAACAGATGTGGTAACATTCCCATAGTCAGTTGCATGGCAACACACTCCAATTCCTAGGAACATCATGGTGGTGTTGGCCCTTTTCAGTCACTGTGAGCAGGAACTAGATCTGTTGTTTGGCAAACAGCATCTCAGATGGATTGAGGATTTACCTCTAACAACATACACTGTGGAAAGAGGGCAACAAACAGGAGGGGATGTGCCTGAACTGACTACAGACTGTAAGTGCTGCTATAATGAATTTGGAGTAATGTTGGTTAAACAGTGTTTGTCTGGTTATGCCTGTCGTACATGTCTCAATACCTGCCATGTCAGTTCCATGTGTATGAGGAATCCCCATCTGCAGGGTCATCTGCAGACTGGGCAGCGTTGTGCCTTTGGTTTCATATGTTAGCCGTAGTGCATCTATCTGTGGAATGCAGAAGGTAGTGTGAGGATTGCAGTCTGTAGATGGTGAAGGTTGTGACAGTTACTGACTTCATATCACACATAGGACATATGTTGCAACAAACCCTGTTACAATGGAAAATATATGAGGGTATCACAGCAAGATGTCTATAGTGGCCCTGTGTATGTGCTGTTAGCCACACCTCTGTCAACCTTTTGTACATATGGAGTGCATGAAATGGTGCATATGTGCTGTATACCATAAATAGTGTCATCATATCTGACAACAAGCCAGTGATATATCAGATTGCTACACATGTCATGTACAGTAGGGGTTATATTTCATGACATAAGCTGGACATTCTGTGGATGTTTGTACAGTATTGAGGTATGTGTAGTGATAGTGAATGTCGGCAGTGTGTGTATTGTTAATATGTACTTTAGCCTGTGTACAGACTGTGGTAGATGTCATTGTTCTAGCTCCCCTTCTATCAAATGTTATATGCTGCCCCACTGTCTGGTACCATTCTGCCATACATGATTGTAGGGCCATACATACACATGTCCCATACCACAGACAGCCATCGGACCAAACTGTGTAGCAGCCCAGTATATGTAGGGTCATTCTGTGAATGGCACATATGAGGAAGGTGTAGAACAGATAGTCCATATATTGTAATATTATGCTAGCTTACCATATGTGGCTGTGGCTGTATTCACATTGGTTGTGGTTGTGCACTGTCACACAGGTGTATCTTACCCTGTGCTGTGACATGGCTGTTGAGCCTGCTATAAATGTAGGTACATGTGCATTCCCTCATACGAGATGTAGGCCAGTGTTGAGCCAGTCTGCCTGTAGCCTGCAGAGTGCATTGTTACATGCCTAGCAGCTTAGTGTACTTAACCAGTGGGATGTCATGTGCAGATACTTGCCAGATGTACTGCTGCCAGGCCTCCCTTAAAAGTCATGTATGTCAGACAGAGCAGTGGGATGCTGTGCAGATGTATGTCAATATCTAGTGGGTAGTATGTGTCCATGTCACCCCTGTACCTGCAGTCATTATGTGTTAGGCCAGACAGGAGTGCGTGAATCCAACACCTATGGTGTCAAATGTATACCGGTCATTATGTGTTATATCCATCTACATGGCTGTCTACATCCATATTGTCAGGCCTGGTACACATGTTGCGCACTAAGGGATTATGTGTATACCTCTGGACTGTACAGGGTGTGTATGAAGTTCCACATATAGTAGCCAATATCTCTGCTGCACTCCACAGTGGCATTACATGCTAGTGGTGGTACTTTACAATGATTTCCTTAGGATGTCTGTCAGTAGCCAATGGCACACATGTTATAAGCAGATATCACCTTTCACATACACCATGTCTGTGAAGACAATCAAAATGGCAGTAGCAACAGTCTAGTAATATACCTGCTATATATACCTGACATCCCCTTGCACTACGACTTTGGGACTATAGGGGCTGGTTTAAGGCTACACTCCATGTCCAGGACATATGGTGGAAATATATGTACATATACCAAGATAGTCATATATATATATATATATATATATATATATATATATATATAATTACATGTGTACTACTTCCAATTACCACTATCATTGCAACCACCCACTATAAATCCCTACAGCATGTATGCGTGGTCCCTTTACATTTCTTGTGTGATGGACATTATTCCTGTGTGTGGGCATCAGTGATACAGACAGTAGGTAGCAATACCTCTTACAGGTGAACTTGCACACTCAGAGTGGCCACATATTTGTAGGAGGATCAGGAACTATAGACACACTGTGAGTAGAGTTGTGTTATGCTTTGCATAATACTGGTGTTACAGGGTGTGTGTGTGTGTGTGTGTGTGTGTGTGTGTGTGTGTGTGTGTGTGTGTGTGTGTGTGTGTGTGTGTGTGTGTGTGTGTGTGTACATACTAGTGTACCTTGGAATGCAGTCTGTCTGCATAGCTCACTACTGTGGGCCTATCCTCTTGCTGGATAGAGGTATGCCTATCATGTGTTGTCCGTCCACCACACAGGTACTGTGTCAGATATTACACTGATAGTGTGCGTGTTGTGTGCTATCAGTACATGGCTACATCCATTTCTATTTCTAACCTCAATTCCCTGACTAAGAGTATGTTGCAGACTATCCTGTAACACGAGCACCTTGCTTAGTGTATGACAACAGTGTTCCACATATCTGCCTGTGTTCCAGCCTCTGTCCTCCATCTACATACCAAGCTTTGCACATATGTCATGCTATTGGGGGTTGTTCTGTAGTGGGCTGTGAGTATATCACACTCCCATTGCCATGCTGTGTTGTGTGCTATCAGTACATGGCTACATCCATTTCTATTTCTAACCTCAATTCCCTGACTAAGAGTATGTTGCAGACTATCCTGTAACACGAGCACCTTGCTTAGTGTATGACAACAGTGTTCCACATATCTGCCTGTGTTCCAGCCTCTGTCCTCCATCTACATACCAAGCTTTGCACATATGTCATGCTATTGGGGGTTGTTCTGTAGTGGGCTGTGAGT
>NC_056743.1:389180257-389255257 GCF_019279795.1 Protopterus annectens | reverse complement strand
TGTGTCTGCATGCACACAGTTCCACCATGTGGCTGCCCTATACAAGAATTTGTGAGACAGCTGCAGACTGTACCTGGCAGGGTTTGCTGTTCACCATCTCTGGCCATGGACACGAGACCTGTGCCTGGCAGGGGTGCTACAGGCAGTATCAGGTACAAAGCCAGATTGAGTACTGTCCCCCGAGGTTGACAGATGTCCACTGGATCCAGAACCATCCTGGGACTGGCCAGGGCCATGTGCACATGGTTTGCTATGATGGTCTGTGGACAGCACCCTCCCCCACAGTGCTGAGGCTGGTACTACCACTACTGGAGCGGCTGAGACTGGTGGGACGTCTACTTTGACCTCCAGCTGCTGTTGTTGCTGGCATATGTCCACATGACCATTGCAACCGTTCCACCCTGTCCTGACACATGGACATGACATTGTGGATGAGATCCAATATCTCACTCCACTGTCTATCCATGACCTCGGTGTAATTATGGATGGCACCTGCTAGGTCACGGATGCTGTCAGTTACAGAGGTGTGATGAGCCCTCTGCGCCCTTAGACCCTGCCTGGTGTTTCATTCCATTCATGCCTGTGCCTCCATGACAGCCTGGAACATGCATGTGATTGATATAGATGAGGCACATCTGCCAGGGGCATGATGACCAGCCGTGCTCCGAAGAGCAACCCTGAACATCTGCCTATGTGATACCCAACCAGATATCTGGCTATGGCTGTTGTGTCCTGACACATGTGCCATAGATACCACACTGTCCTGGCCAATGCCAAACATAGACTGTCCCCCAGCTAAGGCCAATGGTGATGAGGTATGTAGAGGCAGTGTGACTGTGTGCATGGATGGGGTGGATATGTGTGGGATGTCAATTGTTGGCCCAGTGGTAGCCCCTGATGACCCTGCCTGTGCCTCAAAACACCTATCCTCATGGTCACTGTTTGTATCAGGGACATCAGATACTCTGCGGGAGGGACCCAGCCCCACCTCACCACCTGTGAGGATAAACAGGAAACAGACTGTAAGACCTGTACATCACCGCTAAACAGTACAAACACACACACACACACACACACACACACACACACACACACACACACACACACACACACACAAATACACACACACACGTGTGTGCAGACATGGCCACACACACAGACATACACACATGCAGTCGAAATACATGACAAACCATACACTCCACCAAACAACACGTACAGAAAGCTCCAGCACCCCCATAATACATACAATAGCAGGTGATGATGCAGTAAAGTATCACACACAAACCTGTAATTACACATGTCAGCCTGCAGGATATGTGGTACTCAGCACCATGCAGTGCAACTGTAGTCGATCCCCGTTAACAACATTATACATGGCTGTGATGCATGGCTTCTGTTAGTAGGTGATCACCCTCCCCCTGTACCCATGTCCACAGCATTGATGTGCATCTGTTCAGCACCCTGGCATGTACTCTGCACCATACCTCACAGGTGTACACACCATTGCAGGATGTATATCTGTGGGTCAGTTGTGTTTCCGCTACTGCTCACAGCCTCTGTGAATTTCTGGATTACATGTGGACATGTGTTTAGTGAATGCTTGATTTGTATTCACAGATGTCATCATCAGTGGTACATGTATGAGTGATAGACTACCATTAGACCGACCACAGACACATAGTATTGTACCTATGGTGAGTGTAGAGACCATTATTGACCATTATTGAGCCCTGGCTGATGTTGCCTGTGGCACACATAGGTTCATAGGTGAGTACTGATCTATTGGTCCTGGGGCTTATACAAGCCTAGCCACAGGGGTTCCCAGCCATGCACCACCCACTAAGGTTATTCCCCTGTGCCTCTGTTGGGCTGTGGCACAAACATACTACCCAGGGTGAATTCCCCATTTACTATCCAGTTGTCAAGTGTTTTTGTAAAGAGGGCCAATGAGTAGCATTGCCTGACATGCATGGGTAGTCCATTCCAGAGTGTGGGAATTCCCCAGGACAGGGCCCTATCCCTCCAGTATGTTCTGTGTAATGTATTGATGAGGTTTAGGACCCTGGAGCATGTGCTTACAGAGGGAGTGGGATGTCTTTATGTGTAGCATGTTCAAATACTCTGTGAATGACATAGCTGTGTATGTTAGGCAGATGTCAGCTGTGCCTGGGCAATGTTTACTGGAGTGTAACCACAGTTGTCTGAGATGGTCTGTGTATTGCATTTGTTTGAGGCTGGTAACCCCATTAGTGAGGTGTGTGCTCTGTCAGTGAACATGTACAGCATGCATTATGGGTAGGTGTGTTAGATGTGTACATGGCCTACACCTTAACTATGACATGCACAGTGAATTGCCAAGCATAACCTTAAACCATACTCACCGGCATCTGGCCCGCTGCCTTGCTGGTACCCCAGAGTTACTTACATTGAGATGAGATAGAGTTGATGTCAGTGGCCACAACTGTGGCATTGCTACAGGGTGGCTGCAATATTACAGTAAAACAGCAGCTGAAGTCCACAGTACTACATATTATGCATTACTGCTTATCAGTACTACACAGCAACAGACTCCACATCTCACATATGCATGATCTGCCTGTACAGATACATACACAACAGTGGTTTACTGATATGTCCTGGAACCTTACCTGCATGCTCCATGTCTGGTGTGTGTGTAGCACCCACCTCCATGACTGTATATGTCTGTAGCTCTTGTGGGCAGGCAGGTGCTACCATGCTCATGAGCAGCTCCTCCACTCTGGTGGGGGGGTGGATGTTATGCCCCCCCCCGTTGCAAGGTGGTCAACCCGCACGGCAGCGGTACTGCGATGTACATGGCGGAGCAGGTCACTACAATGATGTTGGACCTGCTTATAAGTGCGGCTGTGCATCCCCACCTCATTCACCCTGCGGACCACATCGTTCCACATGGCTATTCGCTCATGCTGGTCCTGGCCTGTCCGTGAGAACAGCAGCTGGTAGTTCTGGATGATGCTGGTGAGTATTATATAATCCTCAGCGGCACTGTAGGTGGGATTCCTCGGGTGCGCCATACTCCCTGATCAACATAAAGATGGAAATATGTCTGGACAACTCATATGGCACGTTTACCATAATACAATACACATATCAGTCTCCCGCCACCATATCAGCTCCAACTTAATGTTCACACAACGCAAGTGGTATGTCTCTGGTATATGTACTATTGGGAGATATATTGTATTGTACAACACTTTCTGCTATGTGTTTATAGATATGCTCCCTGTGGGGACACTAGAGTTGCTGGGCTGTTACAGAGTATTTCATCTGCATGCCATTGTCACTGCCACTATGTTTCCACATATGCATGTGGTATGCTTGCTATGTGATTGCTACACATCTGCCATTCTGTGTTATTGGGGCTATCTATGCATGCTGTTGGACATGTTCTGGGATTGTGTGGACTATTACAACCCACATATGATCCATGACAGTTACACACCAGTATGCGTAGGGGTTATTTGCCAGCAGAAACACCACTCCCACCTAATGTGCACATGTTACCAGTCCACATCACATCCGTGACCCACCATGGAACCTCATTATCTGCTGTTCCAGCACTACCTTCATGTGGAACCACCTCAGGGGATGGTGTCCCCCCCATGAAGCACACACAGACATAAGTCTGTCACCCAGTTAGGTAAAGGGTCTTGTGCAAAGGAGGCTCCACAGAGACATGGGGTATGTGCTACATCACCTGGAGGCATGCAGTACACATACACAAGGTTTGACATGCATGTTCCTCCTGCTCAGCCCACAGCCCAGGCACCTTTATGACCATGTAGATGCTGTTGTGACTGTCCATGGGTGGGCACCATGTTCCCTTTGTTCCCATATGGGGGCTCAATGGCCTCCACATTCCAAATGTAAAAACCCATCCACAGTGTTTAACCACCACATGTGTCATATACCAGCCTTTGTATGCTGTCTTGTTTGTCAACCAACCAGACCTACATACCAATATGTGCCTAATACCCTTCACCAACAAATACATCCCACCTTCTCAAACAATTCCGATGTGTTCCCAACATGGGTTACACACCACACTCCACACTCCATTTTGCAGCCATGTACTGGTGTGTAGGTATGTTGTGTATTGATGTGTGATGTTTTCTCACACATGTCATGGTAGGGGAGAAGTATTGACATATACATATATATATATATATATATATATATATATATATATATATATACACACATATATATATATAGATGTAGACACACACACAAACACACACACACACACACACACACACACACACACACACACACACACACACACACACACACACACACACAAACACACACACACATACACACACACATATATATTAGATAATCAAGCAAACTACTACTAGAAGTCTCCAACAGCTACAATAGCTTTGGAGATGCACTATATAGTAGTTCAGTGGCTAAAAAATGGAACTCTGTCCCTACTAGCATTCAAAACCTATTATCCAATACCTCCTTTAAAGACCTCATCAGGCAACATCTCAAGCAAAGTTGGCATTACGATGATTGCTCCCCAGGCTAGTGAAAGCAGATTACATATACATACTAAATCTAGATCTCTTGATAATAGTTTTCAGTCTTACTCACAAACACTGGCTAATCTACAATGTATGTACTGAACCTGTGTAGTATGTATGTATTCTACCTATGTTCCAAATTTCAGCTGTAAATCACAAATCTATTAATAACCTTTATTTTTAAAATTAATATCTTTTTGTTTGTTCTCTCCACTGTAACTGTTTATGTGCCGCATACCACTGTAAAAACATGTCTCTTATAATTTGTGTGTATACCGATCATGTCTAAATAACTAAATGTGTCTGTAATTTTTCTCTGTGGAGCTTTTCTCCCCGGGCCTCTGCTGAAAAACGGCCTTTTCGGCTCAGTCAGACACCCCCGGTTAACAAATGTAAAATAAAATAAAATTAAAAAAAAAATATATATATATATATATATATATATATATATATATACATATATATATATATATATATATATATATATATATATATATACTAAGAAATGAACTTCGTGACAATAAAAGCATTCAAAAAATAGTAAATCACACCAACAACTCTTGTAGAACTTTAGTGCTTTTGTCTTATTTATTATCAATAAATCTTGATAATAAATAAGACGAAAGCGCTAAAGTTCTACAACAGTTGTTGGTGTGATTTACTATTTTTTGAATGCTTTTATTGTCACGAAGTTCATTTCTTAGTTAAAATTTCTTTTCTTCGTTCAATTTTTTTTTTGAGTGCGGTTAATTTTAGTTTTATATATACATACATATATATATATATATATATATATATATATATACATATATATATATATATATATATATATATATATATATATATATATATATATATGTGTGTTTGTGTATATATACATATGTGTATATATGTGTAGATATCATTATGTGTTGTTTATATACCTTTATATATGTATAACTGTCCGAGGTTCTGTAGACATTCAAAGCTGTGAATATGTATCACACATTATATGTATCTGTATGTGGGGTGCATACAAACATCTGGTCCACACTCTTGTAACTCTCTGTACTTCACAGCTGAACTGTTCTGCCTTGCTGCAACACAGACAGATGTCACATGTGAACAGAGACTATCATTAGGGGGGTATATATGGTGACAGATTTTAGATAAGCATATTATACTGCTATGGCAGTTGGGCATGCTATGCTACACTTTAACATGACTGTCCTGCAGGTTGTGTGGTCTCACAACCATGTTTCTATCATGGCAGTGTTAATACCCCCACTAGCCATTGACCACAGTAATTTACAAAACACAGATATCATGGGTCACATCTTTGCCATTCACTGCTTATCTGCACAGTTGACAGGTATGTCCCACTGCCCACAGAGACTGACACTATTGTTCAGTGCAGTTGTTGTGCAGAACATCACTATAGGAACAAATACTGATGGCACATATACATCATTTCACATTATACATCCTATTATGCTATGCCATATACTACATGCAAGTAAATGCATATCTGTTTCACATACCTGTTATGTTTTTTTCCACTGTAACAACCCTGAGCTTTGTTACTTTTATTAAAGTTTTATTTTTTTCTTTCTCTCTCTCTCTCTCTCTCAGTCTCTCCAGTAGAGTGATTGAGTTGGTTTGAATAGACTGCAGCATGCTTTTGTTGGTATTGCACATGATCAGGTGGTGGCCTCTGCACCAATCAGTGCCCAGTAGTTTCTAATTGCATGCAGCCTGCTGTATAGTACTTCAGATAACCACTGTCATGACAACCCTGTACTTTAAATTTCTAACTTCTGTGGGCGCTGTCCCTTCACCTTTCCAGTATGGATGACATCCTTCCTTTATGTGGACATCAGTGTTAGAGACAACAGGTAGCAATATCTCTTACAGCAGAACCTGCAGACACAGGCCAAATTCACATTTGGGTAAGGTTCCAGACCTACAGACAGCGTGAGTAGTGTTGTTGTGTGCATTGTATCTTGCTGGTTTTACACGGTTTCTGTGTACATGGTACTTTTTCATGGAATGTTGTCTGTCTGCATAGCTCTCAACTGTGGGCCTATCCATATGATACCAGGGGTATTGGCTGTTAGGTTTTGTCTATGCACCACACAGGCATTGTCCCAGATATATCTGTGGCATTCTGTCTGTTGAGCACTATCAGTCCATGGCTACAACCATTTGTATTTCAATGTCGTATTCCTGCATAAGGGTATGCTGCAATGAATCCTGTAACACCAGCAATTTCCAGGGTGTGTAACAGCAATAATACAAATATGGCCCTATGTTCCTGCCGCTGTCCTCCACATATATGCCAGTCTTTGTCCTGCTGTGATACAGAAAGGGGTTGTTAGGTAATGGCATATCATTATTTACTGCTAGCATAACTGCTATCATCCCAGTCATGTCATGGACTCTCACACCAACTGTTGGGCCAAGTCCATATATATGGGGGCAACAGCTGGAGAACACATATGTGCCCTTGTACATTCCAGAGGTAAGTGTGTGGTGTACAGTGTTCCTTGCCCTTGTACAGCCTTTTATGGAGGGAGGGTTCAATGCCATTAACCTAGGCTATGACACCTTTTCAGGGATATAACTGTTAAGACGAGGGCCATTCAGTGTGATAGTGAGATGTTAGGTTAAGCAATGTTATGTACAAGATACTGTGACATTAACACAAGTGCTACTTTTCCCCCTAGGGCTTGACTACAGGGTGTAATTTGAGGCTGCTGAACTACATCTGTATTTGTTGATTGTTTCGTATCTTGAAGGCAAATCCTGTTTCTACTGTTGTACTAATTGAAGGCCTTAGCCTGGACAGCATAGCATGGTATATATACACATTGCTTGCATCTACTGTTTTGTGTGGGCCTTGCATTCATCACTGATTACATATTCCAAACCTTATGTGGTGTAAGTACTGGCATACATTATTGTATAGTACACAAATAAAGGTCATCTGTGTATGCATACCTGTGTGCCGTGTCATGTCCTTTGAATTGTGGGTGGGTATATGTTTAATGTCAGTATTCTCATTTGTGGGAATGGTTGCCACACTACACGTTTCACAGGTGGCAGTTAAAGGGCTTGTGTCTGAGGGATATACTTTGCACCCAGTACTTCCACAATACTTCTACATATGTATGGCTACTAATACCTTTTGTCTGTTTATATGTGTATGTAGCTATATATATCTCATATATATATATATATATATATATATATATATATATATATCTATATATATATATATATATATATATAGATATATACATATATATATATGTATATATCTATATATATATATGTATATGTATATATATATATATATATATATATATATATATATATATACTTACATATGAACATATGTATGTATCTATATACAATTGATGTTATATGATAATTTGTGAGTCATACATATACATATATATATATATATATATATATATATATATATATATATATATCTACATATAGCTGTCTATCTGTCTACATTTACAGATATATATCTGTCCATATGTCCATGCATGTTCGGCTCATATTTTGGCCTGTTCCTCATTCTCTTGGCAATTTTCATGGATGATTGCAGCATTGAAGTCAGTAACTAGTGCCAACACTTTTGTGTTTCAGACTTCACCTCCTTCTACATATGTGTTCTAATACATATAACTGTGTAACTAGCAACATTTTCAGTGTATTAGAGCATTACTTGACTTATATCCCTATTTGTACCCACAGTGTGGCATACTTTGTCCAGACATCTTGCATTAACAGATTGTGTGGTAAGATATTAAAACATTTCCTGTACTGTTGACTGATTGTGCTGGATATGTTTGTGAAAACATTAGGTTATGTATATCTGCCATGGTTTAGTAGCAAATTACTTTGTGTATGGAGTGTAGGGACCAGGGTTCGAGCCTTAGAGATGCAGTTGATTTTGTTGCTGGGCAGAACAAGGGACATTGGATACAGAGTGATTAAGGCACTTTTAAGCAGTTGTAAGCGGGTTTGCACGAGTTTGTGCACCGGTAAGCCCTGCCACCCTCCGCTTATGTTTTCTTACAGTTAGCTTTGGAATTTCTCAACCTGTGTAGGCATAGCTTACCCCCGCACAAACCCACACAAACCCACTTACCGCTGCTTAAAGTGCTTACTACCTCTTACCCCCATGATAATTTCTTTAAAAGAAAAGAAAAAGGGGTTGATAGGAAAGTGGAGAAAAACGGGGCACGAAGAGGGGAAAGACAGTAGGGAAAATAGCTATGCATGTGCAGGAAGGGTATAGGAAAGGTCTATAGCTGCCCATTTCTTCTACAGAAACAGCTGTGCATATACACTAAATTTGCAGGTATATTCGGTCCCTCAAACCACCGGAAAAGGGGTGAGGACAACATATATTCATTGTGATGCCAATTAGACCCGATTACGTGTTCAGTGGACATGTGTGCATAATGGACAGCTATGTATGGGGCGAGATTTGTTTGTGGGAACAGATTTCCCTTTTTTTTTCAAGTGAGAGTGGGATGTTGGGGAGGGTTACTAGGTATATTTGGGGGGTAGGTTAGGTAGGTTAACAGACAAGACACACAAAACGCATACAGGGCTGGTATATGACACATGTGAGGGGTAAACACCTTGGATGGGGAGGGGTGTTTGGAAGTTGCAAGACCATGACCCACCAACTGGAAACAGTGGGCCTGAGGTCCCCACCCATGGGCAGTCACCACTGCACCTTCACAGCCCCAAGGGTGTCCGTGCTGGGGGCTGTGTAGGAGGGGCAAGCTCATCCTCTAATAGCACCACTCGGCCCTCAAGCTGGCATAGCTGCTCTTGATACTCCAGATCGAGCTCCCTATGCACCACGGCCTGGATCAGTTGATGGGTGACAGGTTCCCCTCCAAGCCCACTCCGTGTGGGGGGGCAAGCCCCATCCTCTGCAGCGGTTACACCCGAAGGTGGTGCAGGGCCCACAGAGGAGGAGGTCCCAGGCTGCACCCCAGATGTGCTGGTGCCCAGTGCCATGGCCAGCTGAGGTGGGACAGGTGGGTCCGCTGGGACTGGCCTTCCCATACGAGCTGTGCTGTCACAGGTTTATGACAGATATGGGTTAGTAACAGTCAACAGCATTCAGGATTAGTTATAACAGCATGCATAGGTATTCCCATTAACCCAAAACACCAGATTTAACACAGTTGCAAAGCAAGCAGAACACATGCATATATGGAAAAACAGTGGCCATTACATGAGCATGCAGGTTTCATTGATGGCAACAGGCCACCAATATGGGTGTATTTTAACATGGCACATGCATAGAAACAAATGTGAATATTTATAAACCATTAGGACATATGTCTCAACAAAAGTTTGGAGTGTACATATACCAATTGAGGAGTGTCATTATGTTATTTTGCACATATGTTAGGGGTGAGAGAGAGACTTTAATTAACAACTAATATATCCTTGTAATTTTCATAACATTCTTAGTCACTGCAGTGATCTTTCCCTTACATGTATTATTACACTACCCAATGGCCTTATATTGTACACTGGTATGTTTGTAGATTAGTATATACGTGACCTGTGTCTTACATACAAGCATGACAGGCTGCAGGTGTTAATGCAAGATATGTTGGGAATTGCTGTCATACACTTTGGGTGAGGTGAGGTGCTAGAATGACAGGTTCGTTTTCATATACATTCTCTGACTATGTACACATTTGACTATCAGTTATGTCATTGACAGCTGCCTACATTTCTTGGATCATCACACTGAATTTCCAGGGGAACAGGGTACCAGGCTGGTGATATGGACCATTTATCTGGACATGCTGGACAGATTGGAACATTTGTGGGGTATGAATATGCATACAATGTTCAATTTGAACATTCTAACAAATTCTGTACAGTTTTTGGGTGTAATTATGCACACAGTTTTCTATCTAAACATTGTAAAGAAATCTGTACAGTTGTGGGGTATGATTATGCATACAACTTAGTGGCACTCACAGGATTCAAATCCCTACTGTGTGACCAAAAATTACAGCTAACATCACAGTACACTGTGCTATCAGGGAAGTGATGTTAAGCTTTCGACTGTTTTCTGTCTAAGTCTCCCTAACTTGTACAATATGACTGACCTCTTGGTACTTCCAACATTGTTATGCAGGAGTTCATACACATTTTATCTGCATACCACAGTGTGGGTGACACTGCTTAAGATACAACAGTACTATTTATAGTATGGAACAGATCGCCAACATATGAGAGAAGAGTAAACAGAAACACTCCAGGGGTTATACCTTTATTCACAGACTATTACACATTTATTTCTACTGGTACAACATTTTCTAAGGCTCTTATATTTATTTGTTATGACAGTTCATGGAGACTGATTACTAACCTGCCTCGTGACGCAGCCTTTGCATCCTAGCATCATGGGCTTGCTGGTTCGCAGCCCACTCATCTGCAGCTGTCAGAGAAATGCAGTGATATTTAGCCATACCTATCTATAGTATACACACACACTAGGCAATTATTTACTACTTAGTAGAATGAGTATATACTCAGTACTGGGGCATTGGGCATCTGCCAAGACTCCTGGATCCACTGTTCCAGTACATCCCCCCTCCACTACTTCAGGTCAACATGGTGGCACCTGACCTGCTCACCAGTCTGGGGGATACCTGTGGCACTGGTGAGGTCATGAGCGAGACTGTCCCAGGCCTCCGTTTTATACTGTGAGTCCTGGTACTGGCCCTGCAGTAGTCTCTGTTCATGGTGTTTTACGAGGGGCCATACCATGATTTTTGACTCCTGGATGTCCCAGCACTGCGCTCTAAATCGAGTGCCTTCACCCACACCAGCCATTCTGCCTGCAGTAGGAAGCTACAACCAGTTATGAGTAGTATTCCCACATGTGGGGTTTAAATACAGCCAGTTTCCCGCACTTTCCCATGATTGGCCAGGTTTGAAAAGGCTAAGCTATGGGCACACCTGCTTACATAAGGTTGGCACTGCTTAAAGAGGTATACCACTAGGCAGATTGAATTGGCTCCCCTACACATTGCTTACACTTACTAACTTGAGCCGTGCTGTGGTTAGCATTGCTTAATAGTTAATTAGCACTATATTTGCCATTTGGCAATGATTTATTCTTCATTACAGGTTATATATGTGTCTAGTATCCGTGATTCATGTGTACATACACTGTATGGGGACCTGGGGACTTCTACATTTTATTACAATAACACCTCAAATCTATGCTTACTGCAGTACTCCAGTTGACATATTTATGTTATGTAGCAGGTTATACTACTTCACACTGTACATCAGTTCACATGTTTGGTTTGATTTTCCTGTGGTGAGGATTAGTTTGCTGATACCTCATTCATATATATTGCTGTGATGGCTTAGTGGTTAACTAAAGTGTACAGGGTCTTGAGTTTGAGCCTTGCAGAGGCAGTTTATTTTGTTGCTGGGCAGAGCATGGGCCATTGGATACAGAGTGATTAAGGCACTTTAAAGCAGTTGTAAGTGGGATTGTGTGGGTTTGCACGACGGTAAGCACTGCTAACCTCTGGTTACAGTTTCTTACACTTAGTTAGCTTCTACTTTGCTTAATTTGTGTAGGCAATGCTTACCCCCACACAAATACACTTCAACACGCTTACTACTGCTTATTTGTGCTTAAACCTGCTTACTAGTGCCTTAGTCATTATGACATACTTCACATGTGCATTTAATGCAGTACTCCAGTTCACATTTAAATGTTATTATGTAGGTTATATGGCAAAAAGATTTAAAAATATGTTCATATACAGATTTCACATGGAAAATGACATGTGCTGCAGTGGGACTCGAACCAGGAATGCCTGTTTGCTAGGTGGATGCTCTAACCACTACACTACTGCTGTGTTGTTTCATTTGTGTATATATTCCTTGTTATCCTCTTCAGCCTTTTCAGCTGCTTTAACCATAGCTAAGCAATGGGCAAACCCGCGCACCTGCGGCTAGCTATACTCGGGGTTTAAAAAAAAAATAAAAGGGTTTCTTCATTTTATTAAACTGTACTGTTGCTGTTGAACATATGGGGACTGTTGGTGGGGATATGCAGACACCTATGAGCAGTCTTGCTCATTTATTTATACTTTCTTCTGTTCTACTTTGCAGGGCCATATTTATTCTGAGAGCTCTGCTCTCAGACATGCCCCCTGCACTTGTCCATGCTCTGTGTAGAATTATGAGCTCAGGCAGCGTACCTGCATTAATATGCATGGCACACTGCCATCCTCCTCTTAAACTGCCACTTCCATGCAGGACTAGATTAGTCCTGCATGAAAGATTAATAAATCCGGGGGTATATGTTTTTCGCAAATGGCAGCTTATATAGCAATTCCAGATGGTTAGTATGACCATAATACCTAACACTACTAGTACAGGATGTATTAACCAATTTAACAGTTTTTTTTTCCTGAATTTGACCAACCAGCAAATATACCCCACCAATTGTGGGCAATGTCTTTTTTGGTCTTTTCAGTCAAACTAAGTAGTTTATTTTTTGCAGTGATGCTTAATGCCTCATAATACAGACTTCTTGTATTTCCTTTTTCCAGATATTCTCTGAGAATTTTACTATTGTTCATTATGTTTTTTTAATTATTAAAAGATATGGTTATATTGGGAAACTGTATTGTCATAATACCAGTTCTTGGAAACATTTACTTCTATAGGTTCAGTGAACACATAACTTTTATTATTCCATTTAAGGAAATTAACATGTAACAAACATCCTACAAAAGGTAACTTTAAGATATGACCTATATCTTGAACTGTAACCAGACAAATAAACTGAGGAGCCACTACTATAAACATTTGAAAAGAAGAAGACATAATAGTCCATTTACATAAATTAACAGAATGCTGCAGTAAGCATGGTTCATAGACAGGTGAATGCTGTCCACAAATTAGCCCATTTTGAGTCTGGGTACAATACTCAATTTTATGTGTTTTTCCCTTCATATCTATATAATTACCTTCAAATTGTGGCAAACAATACTCATATCCTCCTGGTATGAGGAATATCATAGGTTACACAGTAAATTGACACATAATAGTTGCATCAGTAACATTATAATGCATCAACTTTCCTGTACAATATTTTGGAGTACAATATGTTAATTCAGTGAATAACCTAATCCAATTTGTATTAGGTATCCATTTGGCAAACAATTGTCACCAAACATTTTCATTCTGTAACATAAGTTCAGTTTGTACTCTATTTTTCTGAATTTCCGCATACAAAGATTGCGTAGTACATTTTGTCCAATTCTCAAAAATTGTCATGTTACTGTCAAATTTTAACTGATGCAGCTGCATAGCATTATAATTGTCTAAAAATTGCTGCTGATAATTTATATTGTGCAGGCGTGTCCTCCATATATTTGGATTCCAAAATGCTTGTAAATACACAATCTGAGAGATATCTCCCCCACTACTTTTAATCGATCAGTTAGAATTTCAATGTCAGCTCCATTAATAGCACCCATTCCTGTGCCTAAGCCACCTAACAGAGTATCATACCATGCCCTCTAATATTGGCACCTGCCTGTGTTTGGAAACGTGATATTAAAATGCACTACAACTTTTTGGTATTGTCTGCTTACCATTATACAGTTAAAAGGGATTTTAACCAAATGTTCTGTATGAACAGAGGTAGGTTTACCTGTTAATATTGATAGAACATATGCCCAATGTATACAGCTTGTAATGACTGTGACATTAGTACTTATTACAGAAACTGCAGTAGTAAAATTTAGTTGTATCTTCGTATTATTGGGAGGAATACTAATTCCCTGTATAGTATGATTACCACACTTCTTCACATAGGTGAAGACTAGCAATTGTACTGATGGTGGATATTTCTTTGAATTATTGCTTTTTCCCAAATAAAACAGTGGAACTTGACAACATTTAATAGAAACTTTGGAAACAAATTCAAGGGTTACCTTAGGACTATTTGGATGAATGTAATAATGACCCCAAATCGTGGACCAAAAGGTAACATTATTGGGAATTTTTATGTGCCCGAAAGTACAACTAGCATTATATGGACAAGTAAAATTGTCCTGCTGTCTTTGCCCACAAAAACAATTTACTTTTTGTGGACATATACTCCAAACTAGGATTATAGTATTATTATCATTGTTTATTTTCCAAACTTGCATTCCTCCTGTTTGACATCTTACCCCAAGGGCTCCAATGAGTAAAATCAGTACAATAACAAACAGAATCTTCATTATGAATGATATAACCTTTCCACATAAGTGCTCCTAATCTGGAAGGTTGTTTTGATAGATGCTTTCTCAACTGTTTCAGACTTGGCATTTGCCGTGAGTGTACAAACCCCCCCCCCCACAAAACATGAAGTCACTTAATGACTTCCAACTGGTCCCTTTGGACAAGAATCATTTTGCTCTTTTTCTTTTCTTTAACTTTATACACTAGAGGTCCTAACTGAGTAATTACTTCAAAATGTCCTTGCCAATTACTATCAAATGAACCATCCATCTGGAATATTTTAATTAATACTTGTGTCCCAGAGGGAAGGTTTTCTTCTAGCATAACAGGATCCTGAAACCATAATTTTAATGCTTGCATTTCTGACAAACTCTGACACAATTCTGAAATATTTTTTAACCATTGCTAATGCTGTGCAATTTCTAATAATGGTCTGGTTGTACTAACAGTAGGATCAAACTGTAACTGTACAGGCATTTTCCTACCTGTCATGACCTCAAAAGGTGAAATTCCTGTTTTACTGTGTGGAATTGCTCTGACACCCAGCAAGATTCTAGACAAATGCTTTACCAAATTTATGCCTTTTTCCAAGCTGGCTTTCTTAAGGCATTCCTTAAGACTCCTCATTCTTTCAACTATCCCATTAGACTGGGGATGGTAAGGAGCATGAAATTTTTGCTGGATACCAAGTAAATCACACAAAGCTCTCATCAGTTTACTGACAAATTGTGGTCATTATCGGATTCGATAACTCGTGGCCAGCCCCATTGACAAAAAAATGTTTTTCCATAGGGCTTCCGCCATAGCCTTAGCTGTCATTGTTTTTGTAGGAATTGCTTCTACCCACTTTGAAAAGACATCATCTACCATTAGAAGATACCTGTACCCACCTTTAGCTGGGTATAATGGACCTGCAAAGTCAATTTGGATGGCATACCAAGGCCCATCTGCTCGAGTTACCTTTAGTAACTGTGTTTTTTTCAATTGAGCATTAACCTGCAAACATACTAAGCATTCAGCATGCACCAAATAGCAAATTTTCTTTTACTTTGGATGTCAATACTTGTTTTTTACAATGGGCCATAATTTTTGTGTACCCAAATGTCCCAATACCTGATGATTACATTTCACTAACTGTCGTGCCTCTTGGTATGGCACGTAAGGAAAAGTAGAGCTGTCTTCAAAAAATTTTGCATAATATTGCCCTGGACTTTCTCCCACAAGAGTACATTTTTCTAATTCATCATGCAGTCCAAACTTAGTTTAGATCTGGGTCTAATCATGTTGCAAGCTCTGAACTGAAAATGTCTGTATGGCATGTATTGCAGTGGTTTTATCTGGTACACTGGAAAGGTGCTCTGCAGGATATAACTGCATTCTTTCCTTTGCTGCTTTCTTTGCCATCTGATCAGCATAGTTGTTTACCTGAAAAAATTCATTTGTAGCTTTCTAATGAGCTTTTACTTTTAAGATACTGTAGCAACCCACAAGGGACTGACTACGAACCAAATCCCAAATAGTCTGCAACATAGAACCATGCTTGAGTGGTTTGTTCATGTTATCAACAAACCCTCTCCTTGCCCATGTAGACATATGCAGCCACAGAGAATTAACTATGCATGCACTGTCTGAAAAAATATTGACAGGTGGAAAATTCTGTAACACATAAAGAACCGCATCTAGTTCAGCCTGCTGAGCAGACATATGTCCCGGTAACTGAATTAGAGTTGGTTGTCCCATAGAATGACTTTCTGGTACTACTGCAAATCCTGTCTGATATTGTCCATTGTCCTAAAATTGAGCAACATCAACAAAGACAGATAGCCTGCCTTCCTGAAAATCAGGAGACAGAATGGGCTTTTCTGGATTTGAAATGTGCATGATGCATTTGTGTTGTTTTCCTTCATATCCCATGAAGTTAGATAAGTAATACTTATCTCCAGCCTTTATTGTAGCTTGCTTGACACTAAATAGTGGTAAACTTTTTGCAAACACTGCTTGACTGATGTCATCAATCAGCTTATTTAGCTGAGACTCATTTACCAAGCCTGTATGGCATAATGCAGTGTCTGTAGTATATCTTTAGAAAAAGCTGTTAGATATTCAGTTTGTTTTAAACCCCAATAAATGGCCAAAAGTTGCTGAATGGATGGGGGGTATCCCCTCTCAACATGTGTCATTTGTCTACTGCAAAATGTAATGGGACGTAAAGTCCTTTCTATTTGAGAATCAGAGCCCTGAGGCCACTCCTGTAAAAGAACAACAGAGAGTGTTTTAGGTCCAGCCACTGCCTGTAACACAAAGGGACATGTTAGACTTGGGGCTACTAGTTCTGTAGCCTTGGCCAATGACACCTTCAAATCACAAAAAGCTGTATTTTTCTTTGATTCCCCTCTCCAGAAAGGGTAATTCTTTCTGGCTAGAAAGCATATCATACAGAGGAGTTGCCACACTGGCATAATCCTCTATAAATTCCCGATTATAATTCATGATGCCCATAAATTTGTGCAAATCCTGAATGGTAACCAGTTTATCCATTTGCAAAATTCCTTGCACCCTCTCCAAACAAGGAGTATGCCCGGAAGGATGTAAAATAGTACCTAGAAATTTTATTTCAGGTGACATGAATTGTATCTTTTCACTTTTAACCTTAATCCCTGTCTCCTGCAGTGTTTGAAGGACCTGTGTCACTTTAGCTAATCGCTGTTCTGCTGTTTCAGACTGTATTAATATGTCATCAATGTAATGCTAAAAAGAATCATCAGATTCTAGACCTTATAGTATCTGTCCAACTGTCTGGTGAAATATAACTGGACTGTTTTGGAATCTCTGAGGTAACCACATCATGACATACTGTTCATTTTGAAATGTAAAGTCAAACCGTTGCCAATCTTTTTCCTGCAGTGGTACTGCAAAGAAACCATTAGCTAAGTCTATGACTATAAACCATTGACTTTCTGGTTTTATTCTTGCTGATAGTTCTTGAACACCTGGAATTGGAGTAGCCCAGGGAGTTGTGAACTGATTCACTTTTTGTAAATCAATAACCGATCAGTAAGTGCCATCTTTCTTTTTAACTGGCCATATGGGTGAATTTGTAGGGCTATTTCCCTTTTGAATTATTTCCACATCAAGCCATCGTTGTATGCAAATTTGCTTGTCTGTCTCTGCTTCCTTTGGGATTGGATACTGCTTTTGAAATGATGGAACAAAATCTCTGTCACTTCCTACAGAAACTGCTTCCTGTAGCTTCCAGCAGTCTGTGGGCTCTTGAGACCACAACGTAGAGAACTGTTGTTTTAACTTTAACCATATTTCATTTTCAGTAGGGCTGACAGTACAGCCCTTTTCAGAACTGTTTGATACATGTATTGCCTCAATCATACATAACATGGGACCTTGTCCTTGCCATATAATACCATCAGGAAGGTCTATGACAATTCCCATTTTGAACAGAAATTAATTTCAACCTGTTGTTCAACATGTTCAACATGTTTAATCCAGCTCCCACGTCCCCTTCCCCTCACTTCACTAAAAATGGGAGCAGAATGGGGAGTGTAAATTTTTAGCTTATGTATAGCATTATCTTTAAATGTAATATATGCTCGCAGTAATTTATCTACTAACTCCATGAATGTATTTGAAAATTCCTCATAAATAAGTTTAATTTCCCTGTCTGGACCACCAGAACTGTGAGAGAAAGGATCAGGTTGAAATTAATTTCTGTATATTTTTTCTTTAAATGTGAAATAATGTTGGGCATTTTAGCTAATTGTAAAGTGCACTCTGTTTGAACTCAGTTACCTGACTTGGAAAAATATATAGCTTGACATTCATTGTTAAATGGAAGCAGAAGCAAAATATGTTAACTATGCAGCTTTGTGAAATTTATTATCCACCAGCAGGGCATGATGATAATACAATTCCCATTTTGAGCAGTATATCCATTCCCAAAATTGTGGAAGTGCAAGAATTATACATCAAAAATACCCCTTTCACTAGTTCCCCTTGATGGGAGAATTGTATTTGTACAGGTTTACTACCTATGGCTAGATACCCAGAACCATTAAAACCTGAAATACATGTACGTTTAGATAGGTCAGGAGGCAAATGCCTACCTGTCACTGAGACGGCCGCTCCTGTATCAAGAAGAACATCTTCCCACAGGTTCTCCTCTACCCAAATGTTAATAAGTGGTCGTCCATCTTTCCCTTTCTTGAAGTTAGTCAAGAAAGAGACTTGGGTAGGGGGGAGTCACACCCCTATTGTAGATTTAATTCCCACCCCGAATCTTTGGTAGTATTGGACTGCAAAGGACACAATTGCAGTGTTTCCTCAGCCTCTTCATAGTCAACATAAGAAGATTGATTAAGTCCATGCTGCAAGACTATTTGCTGCTGATAAGCAGGATTTACTGACCTATCAGGAACAAAGTCAGGAGGTACAGTTATATCCTGTGTACTAACAACATTACCTTGTATATTGACACAAGGTATCACACCATCCCTTTGCTGTACTTGGAATACTGTCTGTTGAGTGCTGGTTGTATATAGGGGTTGCTGCTGCAGTCCCCTTTTACCCTCTGTCACATATTGCTGTGAAATGTATTGCTGTGTTTGTGCCTCTGGCTGTATTACATGTTGCTATCATGGTATTCGTGGCTTATCAATATTTTTTATGGTAATAAACTTACCCTTTGCCTCTTGTTCCTGATGTCATCTGCGATAATATTTACAATCATTTTTAGTATGACCAACCTGTTTGCAGGAATAGCAAATACATTGTCTCTTTTGAGGACCCTCTATAGATTGAGTGCCTTGAGAAGTTAAATGAGTGGCTAGGGGAGCTGATGCTGCCCGTTGTTGCCTCTGTATCACTTGCCATTGATGTGGTTGTCCTTGCTACCTGCTGTGGGATGTGGTGTCCCTGATTAATCCAGCTCCCACGTCCCCTTCCCCTCACTTCACTAAAAATGGGAGCAGAATGGGGAGTGTAAATTTTTAGCTTATGTATAGCATTATCTTTAAATGTAATACATGCTCGCAGTAATTTATCTACTAACTCCATGAATGTATTTAAAAATTCCTCATAAATAAGTTTAATTTCCCTGTCTGGGCCACCAGAACTGTGAGAGAAAGGATCAGGTTGAAATTAATTTCTGTATATTTTTTCTTTAAATGTGAAATAATGTTGGGCATTTTAGCTAATTGTAGAGTGCACTCTGTTTGAACTCAGTTACCTGACTTGGAAAAATATATAGCTTGGCATTCATTGTTAAATGGAAGCAGAAGCAAAATATGTTAACTATGCAGCTTTGTGAAATTTATTATCCACCAGCAGGTCATGATGAACTCTTGTATGCAGCTGTGTCTTGTCAAATAGGACATGCAAGATAAACCAAGGCTGGAGGAGTTGTTCTTCAGAAAGGAACGTTTGAAATATGGGACAGGGACTGATCTCAAACCAACTTCAAAGAAAAGACATGTTATTCTGACAATTCACTAAACTGCTGATGCAGACAGAAAGTACACTATAAAGATTGGGACTTCTTCCTTTGTATCAGGTCTTTTGATTCTTCTATGCTGCAGATGAAGTTACATTTGGTGTGTAAAAGTTTCATTGTTATGATAGGTGTAAACCTTGTGTGCAGTAAATGAATGTCGTAACAGCAGAATTGTCTCAGTGTTTTCATTGAGAAAAGGTACAGACTACCGAAAAAGTATAGTTTAACGGTGTTTAACAGTGGCGAACGCAGTTCAGTCGAAATGACCAGGGAGGTGGGCCTGAATAGGTGCCTTTCACAGTGTGATATTCCAGTGCAGTCTTTCTTTGAATCAGTTCTTCTCTTCCTAACTTCGTCCATTGACTGGCGGGTGAAATACTGTGGTGCAGTACAGGGCAGTACAGTATTTATCCTTCACACTGTTGGTGAATTATGAGATAATGAACTTTCTACTGCTGATAATTCATTTCACCAGCATTTAACGAAAGACAGCAGATAATTTTGCCATGACTGATCTTCATGTCAAGACCTTGTCCTGAACATTTGTGGTAAATATTTTCTTCTGTTTTTTTAACAATTAATGCAGTTCATGAAATGCCAAGAAGTGCACTCAATATTTTACTTTTGATGTGTCTGAACCTTATATAAATGTGTGGAATTATTTAAATACATGGTATGACCAGCATGTTAGCACCTGTAAGTCTTTGTTAGGTAAAACAGATAACCCAGCATTGTGTAAGTTGATTTCTACCTTTGACTGGTATGTACATAAAGCTAAAATGCCACAGGATAAACAAAAATGTGCTATTTGCAATGATTCAACTGTTGCTTTTTGCAAGACTTGTCATAAACATATTATACAAAACCTGGAACACAACCAGGATAAAATAATACTTGAGGCACAGAAAATGGTCACTGTTCCCATATATCCTGCTGTAACACATTTGCAAGAGGGTGATCAAAATGTCAAGGTTTGTACTTTACAGTCTGATTTGCAGGATTTTAAAGACTGGATTACTAAAGTTAGCAGCCAGCAGGATCTTGATCTCATGGATCATTTTCAGACTTTGTGATAAACGGAATGGTTCTGGTAAAATGCAAAGTGACACTAGTGATATAAACAAGAATTTTCTAATTTCTTAAAGGTTTCACAAACTGAAATTAGGATGTTTAAACAAACTGTTATTGAACAGGGCAGCAAAGCTATTGGCATGACAGAGGGATTAACAGATAAAAGTGTATGTCTGGAACAGAAGTATGAAAAATAGCTGGCTGATGCACACAGTGACACAGCTGTTGCTAGGCAGGAAATAGACACATTACAAGCTCAGATGGAGACATACAAAAATGATGCTGCTAAAGCAACAGATTTAGCTGACCAAGAGCTTTTCTAATTACAAGCCCAGTTAGAAGAATTTCATTCTAAATCATTAGATACTACTGTTACTAGTCCTGTGATAGCCTCAGCAGGCTTTTCTGCTGAAGTTTATCATCAGTCCAGGATGTTAGAAACTCTCCCTAAGTGGGATGAACAAAATGGTATTGTAATAACATGGTTGCATTTGAAGCTTGGGTTCTTAAAACTGTAGGCAGTTTGCGGAAAGATAGACTTGCATGCTGTTTTTGGAATTTTATTCCACAATGTTTTATGGCTTATATTCAGCAAAATATTATCCAATTCAAACTAAACACCAAAGGATGACAGCAGTATTGTTAGCCTACACTAGGGAACAATCTCTTATGCAGGCACTTTTAGACAAGTTTCAAATGACAGTTTGTGATTCTTTAGAAGAACAAGCTGAACATTTCAGTTGGCATACATGCTAGTGCATGGTATTGATGAAGAAGACATAAAGTACATTACTTCTCAAAAAGCAGTTATGCACTCCTTTTCAGATAATTTGGAAGGTGTCCCAGGGGATATTAAACTTATTTAAGAGGAATATTTAACACCCTGGATGTTGGACAAATTTCAAATCTAAAAATGCAGTCTAATACAAAAAGGAAGATAAGGCCTCAGCAGCTCAATTACAGTATACTCCATGAATGTTAAATAGAATTACAAGTGCAAATGATAGCCTCAGCCAAAAAAAAAAACTGAAAAGGGGAATAGAAGCATTGCCTCAGCACACCCCATGGAGATTGGATATATTTCCATGTCCAAATAATAAATTTGGTAAAAAAAACTAAGAAAATTACAGCAGCAGCTCTGGTTTAGCATATTTCATAGATATCAACTATATTTCCCAACACAAATAACATTTATACATTTACAACAAACTACTAGGATGTACAGAATGTCATATTCTATTGTGAAGTACTTCATCCTGTTAAATATGTGAGCAAGGCAACAGAAAATTATTGATATTGTTAAACATTTATGCATTCCATGAAGCTAATGAAATGCATAAATAAACTTTTAATTCAATAAAACATACAGTGGATATAAAAAAGTTTACACACCCCTGTTAAAATGTCAGGGTTCTGTGTTACAATACAATGAGACCACAATAAATAATTTCAAAACTTTTCCCACCTTTAATGTGACATATAACCTGTACAATTCAATTGAAAAACAAACAAATCTGTTAGGCGAAAAAATATAACAAAAATTAAAAATGTACAATACGCTGGTTGCATAAGTGTGCAAACACTTAAACTAATACTTTGTTGCGTGTGTACACCCTTAAAATAATAGTTTGTTGAAGCATCTTTTGATTTAATTACAGCATTCAGTCTTCTTGGGTACATATCTGCCATCAATTAAAGAGACTCTGATTAACCTCAAATAAAGTTCAGCTGTCCTAGCAGAATTTTCCTGACATTTACTCAGTTACCTGTTATAGAAAAAGCCATGGTTCGCAGAGAGCTTACAAAACATCAAAGGGATCTCATTGTTGAAAGGTATCAGTCAGGAGAAGGGTACAAAAACATTTCTACAGCATTGGATATACCATGGAACACAGTGAAGACAGTCATCAAAAAGTGGAGAAAATATGGGACAACAGTGACATTGGAAAGAACTCGATATCCCTACAAAATTGATGAAAAGACAAGAAGAAAACTGGTCAGAGAGGCTGCCAAGAGACCTACAGCAACACTGAAAGAGCTGCAGGAATTTCTGGCAAGTACTGGTTGTGTACTGCATGTGACAACAATCTCCTGTGTTCTCCATATGTCTGGACTATGGGGTAGGGTTGCAAGATAGAAGCCTTTTCTTACAGAGAAAAACATCCAGGCCTGGCTAAAATTTGCAAAACAATACATCAAGTCTCCCAAAAGCATGAGGGAAAATGTGTTATGGTCTGATGAGACCAAGGATGAACTTTCTGGCCACAATTCCAAAAGGTACGTTTGACGCAAAAACAACACTTAGCATCACCAAAAGAATACCATCCCCACAGTGAAGCATGGCAGTGGCAGTATCATGCTTTGGGGTTGCTTTTCTTCACCTGGAACTGAAGCTTTAGTCAAGGTGTAGGGAGTTATGAACAGTTCCAAATAACAGTCACTTTTGGCCCAAAACCTTCAGGCATCTGTTGGAAAGCTGAAGATGAAGAGGAATTTCACCTTTCAACATGACAATGACCCCAAGCGTACATACAAATCAACAAAAGAATGGCTTCACCAGAAGAAAACTAAAGTTTTGGAATGGTCCAGCCAGAGCCCAGACCTAAATCCAATAGAAAATCTGTGGGGATACCTGAAGAGCGCTGTGCACAAGAGATGCCCTCTTAATCTGACACATTTGGAGTGCTTTTGCAAGGAAGAGTGGGAAAATATTGCCAAGTCAAGATGTGCCATGCTGATAGACCCCTACCCAAGAAGACTGAATGCTGTAATTAAATGAAAAGGTGTTTCAGCAAAGTATTAGTTTAAGGGTGTGCACGCACAATAAAGTATTAGTTTAAGGGTGTGCACACTTATGCAAACAGCATATTGTACTTTTTTATTTTTTATATTTTTCCCCTAACAGATTTGTTTGTTTTTCAATTGAATTGTACAGGTTATAGGTCACATTAAATGTGGGAAAACTTTTGAAATAATTTATTGTGGTCTCATTTTTTATATCACAAAAACCTGGAATTTTAACAGGGTGTGTAAACTTTTTATATCCACTGTGTATCATCTGATATAAGCTACAGAAAAAAAAAAACAAGTATGCTCCCATATGTACAAACTATACAAATATTGCATAGATAATGTGCTGGATATTGAAACTGAATCCACATTTGAAACTACAATAATGAAGTGAATGAGAATAATGTACAATATAAGGGGATGGATAAACTGCAACAAATAATACACGTCAACTAAGTTTAAATGTGGATGTACATGCTTTGTATGTGGGAAATCAAAAGTATTTAATGGAGTCGTATAAAACAAATGTAATGTTCTTGAAGTAGAATCTAAAGAAGTTAGAGGAAGAAAAAAAAGCAATACATATTGAGCTGGGCTGACACAATTGGGGATGAGTAATCACAAGGACAATTAAGTTAAATTATCATAAAAGTCACAAATAAAAATAAAAAGAGAATTGAAAATGTTAATAATATGAAAAATTATGGTAAATGTTTTCCAATATTCCACCAGTTAAAAAATATGTAGGTATTTGCCTTTTACATGACATCAGATCTATTTCTGATTATGAAAAATGTTACAGTATTATGAGGAGGTAACTGATCAAAATTACAGAAACTGGGAACTTGTCATCAGGAAATAAAAAAAAAAGTATATTTATTTAAAAATATATATATATTTCCAGGAGATACATTCCAAGTGTGCACAATTTTGTGTTATTTGGACTAGTTTTTCACACGCACACATTGGGGTGTCATCTTGATTATGAGGAGGTGATTTTTTTTCTTTTAATGTAGTAAAACAGTGTGATGCTATTCTTCTAAAATGTTATCTGGGTATTATGCCAAAGATGATTCATAGATTAGTACTAGGCTAACTGCCCCTGTGAGCCATTTTAAGCCTAGCCAGTGAGACTTGTGAGACTCAAACCCTGTACCTTGTGTTTGTAAGGCAAACACCTTAACCATTAGGCCATCCTCCCACTAAATAATTCATAGATTAGTACTAAGCTAACTGCCCTTGTGAGCCACTTTAAGGCTAGTCAATTATCCCTTGTGAGACTCAAACCCTGCACCTTGTATTGGTAAGGTAAATACCTTAACCATTAGGCCACACTCTGAGTATTACCTGGGCATTATGCCAAAGATGGTATAATTGTGATACCTAGAAGAACACTTCTAGCAGAATGCAAGTTAAAAGATTAAAATGTAAGATATTGTTCAAGTTATTCTCCAACTAAAAACAATCAAATAGCTATTTTTAATTAGAAGCATATTTAATTGTGCCTCACATATTATACATAATGAAACATGAATCGTAGGTTAGAAAGTAAGACACTGAAGAAAGGGTATAACAGTGGCAAGCAACCACTGGAAATGGACAAAAGAACTTTAAATGAAAGAAGTAAAGAAAGGAATTATACATATAGAAGGAGAGAAATAAAGAAAAAATAGATTATTTTGTGTACAAAGGTGATTTAACAGGTGTTGCTCTTGTGGTCAGATACTTCATTGTGTTTAGGACACAAGAAAAATAGGACACTACTTGTTTATAAGTGAAGTTAGTTTTGTGTAAGGTGGCCCAATATAAAATTGTATTTTGATAGATTGTAGAAATATCACGTGAAACTAATATACTGCTAGGAAATCTGGAGTGAATGGTGAACTACTTACAGCATGAAGAAAGAATCTATAAAATTAAGGGTAAGATGAGAAGGGAGAAAGGAACAGAGACATAACATTTCCAGAATTACAAAGTTGAAATAATTTGTTATGTGGACAATAATCATATAAAATTAATCAGGAGAGAATGAAGGAAGGGTTGAAAAAAAAAACTGCATCACAAACTAAATAATATCCTAGTCCATTATTAACCATGGGGATTCAAAAAATAATAATAAGTATACTGAACATTTGAAAGAATAGTAAGAACAGTAAGAAGTATTGCAAGAAGCTTTGTAGAAATGGTGGGGCGAAAGTTAATAAAGTGAAAGTATAAATTTATAGAGCAAGAGCAAATAACAGAAGATATTAAAGGTTGTAGAACTTTTGCTCTATCTAATATGTCTTTTGTACTTTCTTCATAGGTTACGCATGTGAGAATATGTTGCGTGTAGTTGGTAGTTTAATGGACTTAATGTTCAAGATTTATTGTTAATCTTCAGGGAATTTTTATAGAACACAACAACAGAGAAAATTGAAAACTTGATTAACAATGATATAGCTAAAGCTTCTCACAACAAAAGTGTGATGCCACATTATAAATTTTGAGTGGATGTAACATTAGAAACTGGTTTAAGTGTTTTGAAAAAGTTTTGTTACACTCTATTTTATTTTTTGTTCTGGGGGAAGTTAATATTTTTGGGGACAAATGTTTAATATATGTTTAATATATGTGGTGTGTTGCCAGTGTTAACCTTCTCTGCTTGGCCAGCTATTCCGGTCTTGGCTGGAGAGTGGGTGGCTCCCAATTTGGATTTATAAGTGTGAGAGATGCACTTATATATCCAAATTGGAAGCCATGCACTCTCCAGCCAAGACTGGAATACCTGGGCAAGAGGAGAAAGTCAACACTGGCACCACACCACATGGAACACATAGCCCTCCAGAACACACACCAGCAGTGCCTTCACAAAAGAAACACAAACCACACACCTACCTTCGTGAAGACTCTCAATAAAAATCTTCCCAAACAGCAGAGATCTCCAAGGCAGAAATGCACTCGACCACCACAACACAACACTAATCAGGAGACACATAACTCTCCTAAACAGTGTGCCACTCAACCACCCCCCTAAGGCAAAACAGCATGTGCAACACACTAGTCATAGATGACTCAATAGTGAGGTACACTGATGTCCCACTCACTAGATGGAGTAAGGAGGAAGTAACAGTCAGCTGCCTGTCAGGTGCCAGGATCCACCACATAATGCACACACTCAGATCCCTCAACAACAGGTACAAATATGACTCTGTCATTGTACATGTGGGTGTGAATGACCTGAGATGTATCTCCCTGGACTACATGAAAAGAGACATGGAGGAGCTCTCAGATTATGTAGCCCAGGTGGGTATGACCCTAGCCCTGAGCAGCCTCCTACCATCACCCAGAATTATACCACAGTACAAGCAGACAATAATTGATTTCAACCATTGGCTAAGTTTCTGGTGTCATTCTAAGGGGATCCAGTATCTGTCTGCCTGGGATGACATGATTGACAGAACTTGATGCTTTGCCAAAGATGGTCTGCATCTGTCACCCCTGGGCTTCCGGATATTAGCCAAGGCTCTTGCTACCTCTATAGTGCCGTTTTAGGTGGTGTTCCAATGACCAAATTACCACGGTAACAGCTACAATCAAATGCAATCTGAGGGTCATGCTGCTCAACGCTAGAAGTCTAAACCTCAAAATGCACTTACTCAAACACTCCTTAAAATAGAGAACATTGACATTTGTGCTGTAACAGAGACCTGGTTCAAGGCAGCAGAAAGCACCCTGGCATTACCAGGATATAACTCATTCCACACCTTTCAGCCCCAGAACTTGGAACAAAGCTCCAAAGGTGGTGGTGTTTCTATATTAATAAAGGATGTGCACACCTTCAAACTTGTAGCCCAACATAACGCATCAGAGATACTTCAGGTGCAGCTAACATTGGATAAGACAGAGATTCAGATCGTCGCCTGCTATAAGTCCCTAACCATGTTCCAAGTCTCACACTCCATGTTCCTAAGCACCCTGGAGAATATTAGGATACAACCTAACACTCTCATACTGGGTGACTTCAACTACCCCTCTGTAAATTGGGAAAACCACTCATGTACCAGTACAATTGCCCAATGTTGCCTGGAATTCATTAATTCCAATGCCCTGGACAAGCTCTTTCTTACCACCACTAAAGGTAGCAACATCCTTGACCTGGTCATTACTAACATGGGCAACCGTTGCTCTACACCAATAGTCAACTCCTCCCCAGTTGGATCCAACCACAAATTAATCACCTTGGAAATCCACATCCCATCCCTGTCCCCACAAAGGTAACCACTATGAAAGACTTCTCCAAAGCTAACTTTGGGCTGCTAAAACAGAGGTTGCTAACTTCACAGCACCCATGCAAAGTGAGAATACGTGCATGACCAGTGAATCATACACCAATGCACTGCACGAACTTGTACACAAATGCATAGATCTCATCATACCCAATAGAATCAAGACACTCTCCTCCAAAAAACTAAGACAATCTGGTGGTCCCCTGCCATAAACAAACTCTACAACAGAAGGAGGAAACTGATGCAGAATAAGATGAAGTCCCAAGACTGGAAAAACTCCCTTATCAGCCTCAACAAAAAGGTAAGATCTCTCATCAAATCCTCTAAAGCTAGCTATGAAATCATAATTGTAGCAGATAGTAAAGACAACCACAAGGCCTTCTATAGTTATGAAAAGAATCTCCACAGCAATACCCAGATTTGCTCTGAGCTACTGCACAATGGTACCTCCTATACCAAGGCAACAAATATTGCCAATATACTGGCCGACAGATTCAGTGCCAACTTTACCCCTCTTTCCCCTACCAAAGGACCAATCACAATACCAGTAAGTTACCAGGCATCCAGTATTACTGCTGCACAGGTTAAAACAGCACTGTCCAAGGCCAAGAATACAGCTTCTATGGGACCTGACAATATCCCTGGCTGTGTTCTACATGAACTACAGAGTGGACTGGCACCTCACCTGTGTGCCCTGTTCAATCACAGCCTCACCTCATTCTTTGTCCCTACTGAATGGCACACTGCTACAGTCATCCCTCTCCACAAAGGAGGAGCAACTACAGACCCTGGGAACTATCACCCCATTAGCCTAACGAGTCTGATATGCAAAGCTATGGAACACATTATCATGGACCTAATAAGCAAGGATATAGGGAATCTCCAAACTTTGGATCCCACACAGTTTGGTTTTGTGAAGGGTAGATCATGCCTGCTCAACCTGGTAAACTTCTTTGAGTCAGTCACTGGAGCTGTAGATGAAGGCAAGGTAGTTCATGCAGTTTATCTAGATCTGGCCAAGGCGTTTGATACCATTCCCCACTCAGGAATCATAGAAATACTCACTAAGCTAGGCATCAACCCCTAAATCACTAGGTTGTTTGCAAACCAGCTCACAGATAGAACCCACAGTGTGAATGTAGCTGACTCCAAGTCAGACTGCCGACCTGTCATGAGTGGAGTCCCACAGGGTTTGGTCCTGGGTCCTCTCCTGTTTGGTATCTACTTCTCTGAAGTCCAAGCCAACACAAAGAGACTCTGGCTGAGAAAGTTCACAGATGGTTGCAAATTGGGAGCTATTATTAATTCCTCAGATAATGTTGACATCCTACAGAAAGGCCTCACTGAGATCAACGATTGGTATCAGAACCATGACCTTAAGCTCAATGCTAAAAAATGTGTCGTCATACCCTTTGGGAAAAAAGTTTTTTTCCCATGAATTACCACATTGATGGTAGTCCACTGAACATAGAAGGAGTTATAAGAGATCTGAGAACACAGGTTGACAGCAACCTCTCTTTTGACTACCACATTGCCACTGTGGTCAGAAAATCCTTCTATGTGGCTCATCTCATTACTAAGAGTTTTGCATCCAGGAAGAAAGAGGTCATTGTCTCCCTCTACTCTTCCCTCATTAGGCCAATCATCAAGTACAATGCCCCATTTGGCATGTACCTCACTAAGAGGATCCTAGACCTTAAACACTTGTCCTATATGGACAGACTCAAATAAATTCCCAACTATTCTCCATCTCATATTGCCTACTTAGAGGTGATCTCTGCTTCACTTACAAATCCATGTCTGACCCAGCTCTGTTACAAATGCTACATCTAAAGAAATCCCAGTCCCTCCTCACTACATGTCCAGAGACCTCAACCTCATTACCACAATCAACAGAACTAGCTGGAGGGACAGATTCATAACCCAGAGACTGCCCAAGCTATGGAATAGATTTCTCATACATGTCAAACAGAGCACCTCTGCGCCCTCTTCAAAAGAAATCTTGATGAGTGGATGGGAAATAGAAAATTCACCCCGGGGATCAGTCCAGTGGCTCTACTCAACAGAGAGACTGGGAACTAAGGTCAGGTGGCATGATCCCAGGGTAATCCTATGGGCTAGGCTTGTAAAGGCTCCAGGGCCATTAGCCTAGTACACACCTATGAACCTATTTAATGGAGTGAGATGGGATCATGGTGGAGTCAGTTAAAATTTGTGTTAATCATGAATTCATCAGTGGTAGAATTTAAAGAAAAATATTATGGGCAGGAAAAAATTTAGATTAAAGTTTAAAATCTATGTGTTTTCTTATGTAGGTGATTTAACTTGGGTCATAAGGAAAGATGTAGGTAAAATAGAATTTATGGAATATCTGTGATTGTTATTGAACAGAATCAGAGTGATATTTAACAGGGAAAATCAGAAGCATTTGAATCTATGTGTTCTATGTGTTCTAATCGAAACTCCTAATGATGTGAACATCTTACAAAAGGGCCTCACTGAGACAGATGCCTGGTGTCAAAGCCATGGCCTCAAGCTCAATGCCAAAAAGTGCATTGTTATCCCATTTGGTAAAAACTCTGTACCCATGAACTGCAACATAGGTGGTAGTATACTTAACACTGAAAGGACACAGGTGGACAGTCGTCTCTCCTTTGATAATCACATCGCCACAGTAGTCAGGAAATCCTTCTACGTGGCACACCTCATCACAAAATGTTTCTCATCCAGAAAAAAGAGGTCATTGTTCCCCTCTACTCATCACTCATTAGACCCATTATAGAGTACAATGCCCCTTTTGGTATGTACCTCACAAGACATCTACAACAAATGGAAAGGTCGCAGAAATACCTCACAAAGAATATTACCAGCCTCAAACAGATGCTCTACACAGACCATCTCAAAAAACTCCAGCTTTACTCTGTTGCATATCGCCTACTCAGAGTTGATCTCTGCCTAACATACAAAGCTATGTCAAACCCAGAGCTGTTGGACATGCTCCACTTAAAGAAATCCCAATCCCTCCAAGCTACATGCTCTAGGGGCCTAAACCTTGTCACCACATTAAACAGAACATGCCGGAGGGATAGATTCCTGTCCCAGAGACTTCCCATACTCTAGAATAAGCTACCTATCTATATCAAACAAAGCTATTCATTAGCACTCTTCAAGAAAAATCTTGATGATTGGATGGGAAATAGGAAATTCACCCCGGGGATCACCTCTGTGGCTCTGCTCGACAGTGGCACAGGAAAATAATTTTCTTGGGTGGCAAAAGCCAGGGTACCTTTTTGGCTGGGCTTGTATAGGCCCCAGGGCTGATAGCCTAGTACCTACCTAAGAAAGAGAGCACCTTAACTGAATCAACTGAATTAACCCTCAATACAAACTCAGAAAGTTTCAAAGAAAATCTTTGAAACTTTCTGAGTTTGTATTGAGGGTTAATCTATAGTTCTGTATAAGCAAGGATGGAAAAACGTAATGAAAGAAATCAAAGGAAATGCAACATTTGGAAAGCTTGTAGTCTGGCATGTAAAAATAAAATATATTTGATTAAATCAGTAATTCTAGGTAAGGTGACATATTACAGATTGATATATCCATAACAAGAAAAAAGCAAGTGAGATTTATGTATATGTTTGTATACTTTTGGCTTTTAAAATTAAATCCCATTAGAACAAGATTTTGTACATGAAAGAGGATGAGGATGGACTAGGCATGGTTCAGCCAATTGTATTTGTTAGTTTGTTTTATCTTAGAACTATACTTAAAGCTGTTATGGGCTGGATAACATAAAGAAAAGTAGGAATTACAAGGTAAGAAAGTAAAAAAGAAAGAACATTAATTGCTTTCGGTGTGAATACAATATAAAGTTCACATTATGAAATGAAAAATATAAAATCAGTTATGATAACAGGTAAAATGGTATATCGTGTTATACAAAACATTATAAACTTAGTAGGATGTATTTATAGAAATGTTTAAGAGATGCATTCTGAAGAAGGAAAATTAGCAGTTTATGATGTATGATTTCTTACAGAGGCTGTCACATATGAAACTTTCCAGCTGTACAAGGCTACAATGCCTTTCACACATTCAGACCCCAAAACAAGTAAGAAAGAACCAATGGTGGAGGTGTATCCATCTTCATTAAATCCAAATAGACCTTGAGACAGGTGAAACAGTATGAATCTCTTGAGGTACTCCAGGTCCAATTAACTATAGGAAGAATACCCTTCCACATCATTGCTAGGGCCCCACCATGAACCAACAGAAGCACACTGCCTACCTGGACTTGCTAGAATCACTCAGCATACAGCCATACACCTTGGTTATGGGAGATTTCAACTATCCTTCCACTGATTGGTTAACGTACATGAGCACAAACATGATTGCTATGAGGTTCCTGGACTTTGTTTAATTCAAATGTCATGGAGCAGTTGGTCTGCAACCTCACAAGGGGCTCAAATGTCCTGGACTTAGTGCTGACCAACATCGGGCGGTCAGTGCACTGCCCATTGTGTGTTGCCCTCCCTGATAATGTCGGACCATAAATCTGTCTTGTTTGAAGTAAAGATAAAACCTGACTCCCCCACAAGAGTAAAATAAAATGAAAAATGTCTCCAAAGCAAACTATTGCCTACTAAGCGATGGTATAAACAGTTTCAAAGCCCCTGTAAACATAGAAAACAATGTATCCTATGCACATGAATGCATAATTGCCCTATATAGCCACTTTAGCAAATGCATTGACATGGCTGTACCTAGCAGGAACAAAATCAGGTCTTCCCGAAAAAACAAGCCACCCTGGTGGACTGTAAGTATAAATAAATTCTACAACAAAAGAAATAAGTTTACAAGCTGAAAAAGCAACAAAATTACAAACTGAAGTTAAAGCCAAAAAAGTTCAACAGCTTACAACTCCTAGTCTGTTCAGAACAATAAGATGCATATCTCCAGAAAATGCTGTGTAATGGATAGGACCATTAAAAAACCTCTCTAATAAAAAATATTTAAAATAAGATAAGTGCTTTTTGTTTTGTTTCACCACAAAACTTCATCAGATAAATCCATAGAAGTAGGGCCAAGAGACTTATATCTAAGAAGAGGAGGGAACTAACTCAACAGGGGAAGAATACCCTCTGCATCTTGAACAAGCAAATCAGATATCTTGTTAAATCCTCTAAGGCTAGCTACAAGTCTAAATTAGCATATATATCTAAAGACAGTCATAAGGCATTCTTTAGCTACATCCAAAACCTAAGAGGGAATGCCCAGTTGTGTGGCAAATTTGTAGTGGACAGTACCAGTCACACTGAACCTGAGGAAATTGCCAACCTGCTAGCCAATAGATTTGGCAATAACTTCACCCTCCGGTACCCACCTGACATATGCCAAAGGATTTCCATCACCAGTCCTCTACCAAGTATCTCCAAAGAACAGGTCATACAAGCACTCTCCAAGGCCAAATACACAGCCTCTATGGGACAAGATATCATTCCAAGCTGCTTACTAAACAATATAAAACAAGACCTAGCAGAACCACCCAGCACTCTCTTTAACCATAGCCTGAGAACTAGCTTTGTCCTGGGAGAGTAGAGAACAGCAACAGTAATCCCTTTGGATAAAGAGGGTCCATCAACTTACCCTGGGAGTTATTGACCCATAAGCCTAACCAGCCTTATCTGCAAGGCCATGGAAAAAATCATCATGGACTTTATCCACAAGGACATAGGTGACCAAACTCTTGACACAAACCAGTCTGGCTTTGTTAAGAGTAGATCTTACTTATTAAACCTGGTAGACTTCTTTGAGAATGTCACCAAAGCCCTGGATGAGAGCAAAATAGTACATACTGCCTGTCTTGATTAAGCCAAGGCTTTTGACATAATCCCCCATTCAGGCATCATACAGAAACTCTCCCAGCTCAGGATTAATCCATACATTACTTGATGGGTAGCCAACTGGCTCACCAACAGAACACACACTCCCCAGGATTCAGCAAGCTCTGTACGGCATGCAGGAATAGTGCAGGAGCTGATGGAGGAAATATGGCTGCCAAGAGATCCAGGAACAAGCTCTCGGGACGTGCATGAGTGCTCCTGCACTATTCCTGCATGGACACAGCTCCTGTATGCTAATTAGCCTATTTGCAGGTGAAAACCATGCAAATGAGGTGAATTTGCGATCCAAGAAGCTGGCAGCTGTCTGTGCAGAACTAGTGTAGCCTGCAGAAATGTACTTGGTTAGTAACATTTCTGCAAATTACAAAATGGAGCCATGACAGCTCCAAATAAAGGGTGTATATAATGTGTAAAGCATGCCAATAGCCAAATATATGGCCATTGGCATGGAAAACAGTTGCGAAAAGCAAAAAAAAATAACTTTTAATTTTTGGGGGCTGATTTCGGCCGTTTAAGCATAGGGCAGTGGTGTGCAAACGGGATCGGATGGAAAATACAAAAAAACCCTGAAAAAAGCTTCCTCTGCAAAATCACAATTTTTCCATTATAGTCAATGGCAGGCAGAAGACAACAAGGCCAGTGAATAGTGGTTGCTAAGAGGGAAGGCTCAGTGTGGGATTTGTAACTAGGCATTAGCAGGCAATCCTATGCAAATGAGGGGAATGATACTGAATCACAGATTTCCCCTCATGGCTAGCCTGCACCCAACCGTGTAGGTGCAGGAAGACCATGGTGCAAGCCTAAGAGCTAGCTGACATCATAGAGGGGTGTGTCAGGCATACTGTAAGCTTATTGGAGCCCTGTGGGTTGGGTTTGCCTTTAGCTTAGCAGAGCTAAGGAAGGGGTTGTGTCTGAAGCTGCCTAACACTCTTTACATTGCCTAAATGACTGTTCGTGCCATGCACCCAGTTTTAAACAAAAAAAAAAGTAAACCAGGAAATAGCAGCTCCGTGCACATCTGAGCACTGGGTTTGTGTGGCGTGCCTCGGGGCTTAAACAAGAAGGCAATGGGACGGGAAAACAGCAGTAGAAAGGTAATCAAGGAGAACTAGCATAACTGGCAGGTGAAATGTATCAGAATCAGTCAATTACACAGGCAGCAGCCCAGCCCAGCACACTACTATAAAATATGCAAACACCTTTCTCTCTGGTTTTTCCCACAAACTCTACACCACCGGTATACAAAAATGGGGAAATGTTACCTAACAAAAGCAACAAAATGATAGGGGCTGTATTTGCTCTCATAAATCAACATGTGGAAGAGGCTGAGGGTGGTGAGGATGAGAATGCTGATGACCAACCAACAGTGAGGACAAGGAGAAGAGTGTACAGGCTCAGGGTAACCTACCAGAGGCTACATGAGCTGGAGATAATGGAGTGCTATAGGGTGGACAGGGACCTCCTATGGCAAATTGTTGAGCTATACCAGCCACCCATCACACACAGAACCTTCAGAGGGAAACTCATCCTAGGGAATACCAAGGTATGTGTAGGCCTAAGAATATTAGTCACAGGTATCTTCCAAAGGCCAACTGGGGATATCATGGGTATCTGACAGGCATCAGCATCCAGGGTACTCCACCACTTCCTAGATGCCATGTCAGCACATGCCGGTGAGCACATATATTTCCTCAACACCCGTGAGGCATTGACCAGCAATATGCGTTTCTTCCACCAAATAGCAGAATACCCTGAAGTAGTGGGTGCTATAGACCGCATACACAAACACATCAAAGCACCACCCGGCAAGCAGGGTAGAGTCTACATAAATCACAAGGGCTTCCCCTCCATTAACTGCCAGGTCGTGTATGATGCCCAGGGCATTATAATGAATGTGTGTGCTGGCAGCCCTGGAAGCTTTCACAACTCCCACATCTGGCATATGACGCAGGTGTACCAGAGAGTTGCCAATGGGGGCATCCCATATGGCCACCTAGTGAGGGATGCCAGTTACGCACTGGAGCCATGGCTGATGACACCCATCAGAAATGCACACACACCCAAACAAGAACTCCATAATGAGGCACACACACAAACCAGAATCATAATAGAGCATGTGGTGGGATGCTCAAGTCATGGTTCTGGTGCCTGGACATATCCGGTGGAGCCTTGCCATACTCACCAGTTACATGTACCCATATTGTCACAGTATGTGCTATGCTACACAATATAATCCTGTGGAAATAGCTGCAGCAGAAACAGCATGGGGCAGGGCCACACAGCCCCCCACCATTGCCAAGGCCTGCAGAGGCACAGAGTGACTCAGAGGAGGAACAACCTGCGCCTGCCCCAGTAGGCAGAAGGAGGCACGCTCAGTATGCCCAGGCCTTGGCAAAGAGGCTGCACATAGCACATACACTGGCATGGTAGGAACCCAGGGAATGACACCTCTCTCTGACTCACACATACAGTAAAAGGGATACCAAACATGACACTACCTGTGCTTAACCATGTATAGGGAGTGTACTACGTGCATCCGACATAGTCAGCCCTCCAGCACAATCCTCAATACTGGCACAGCCACAAAGTAAGCCACTCTCCCTATCAATTGCTGAATGGAGTAGTATGTTTTATTACTTATATCTATGGTATGGATGTGAGCATCCAAGGGAATCAGGTGGTTGAATGGGATACCAGCAGATAGTAGACACCTGTACTGGCAGCATGAAATATGTAACAAATACTGGTGTCACCATAGTAGCCAGTACTAGACAAGGTGACAATACCCACTGCAGGAAATGTGGTGGGCCAAATGTGTGTCTATAGGACACACACATGCCAGTCAGTGAGGCTCACATACCCAACAATAGTCTCAGCCAGCATGACAGGCGTAGACAAACACAAAGAAAGGCTGTGTTAAAGCTTCTGATTATTGGCTATGGAGAACAGCCCCCCTCCAAACCTACACAGACAGACTACAGCAGGTCAGGCAGTGGGATGTTAGTTCTAAAGGGTAAGAAGTCTGAAACTGAAATGTAGATCAATAAAACCTAAGAACTGAAGTACACTGATATGCCTGTAGTCTGCATGATAAATCAGAATACAGAATGAAATGCAGTACCTAAAATACCAGCACAGTCATAGCAAATGTGTACAGTTGTCAGGTGTGCCCCCCCACAATCCTATGTAGAAATGTAGCAACATGTATGTGTAGGTATAATAACAGTGGAGCATAGATTACCTGAGCCAGCCAAAGTAGCAGGATAGATTGTAGCATGTGTACAATATGCAGGGCTGTGTGTGTTAGGTTGGTGTGTGTTGTATATTGTGTGAGAGTGGTCAGAATGTAGGCATGGTGGGTTTTGTCCTGGTGACCATTGGCCAGTACTGTCGATGACAGGGCCAAGTTCTCACAACTGCAGTCCCAAACACAATGCATCCCGCCAAGACACATTCCAGCAGTAAGCCATAGTAATTGCTTGGATGTAATATCTGTCACCATCTGAAAGATGGACATGGCATGAATGTGGATCCAGACATACAAACAGTACACAGGTGGAAATACCCCAGACAGACAGTGTATAAAATGTTACTGTCAAATGGACACACCTTTGGAATTGTACATACAGGTTAACAGCACATTAGTTTGGTTTGTAGTATGCAATACTGATGTTGTCTGGCCAAACACTGGCAGACCACAAAGGACACAGTTATGAAGTATTAAGAAACTGCTGATGTCCCTGCACAAGCCAGCATAAGTGGAATGCCCCACGTATATCTGTGAGTCAGCTGCAAGTAGCTTCCAGAGCACACATGCACCCCACCATCAGCCACAGGTACCTCACAGGTCTTATCCCTGCTGCTGGGATTGAGTACAATATGACTCCCACCTCTGTATGGAAATAGCCACAGAATGTAGCATGCTGAACAGGTGTCCCATGCATGTGTGCCCCTAACTGTAAGCAGCACCCTGCCAGCATCCACATGGATCAATAATGACAGAAACTATTGACATTAATACCTTGCACACCTACCCTGTCACCCCAGGGGAATATAGTGGCTTGCAGCCTGGGACTGTAGGAGTGACAGAATGCAACGGCCTGCTACAGATGGCCTGCATCACTAACAAATGCCCTACAGTCTTCTGTCAAAGGTGTGTGTCTCACCGTACTGCCAATGTATGTTATCTCATGGACTCCCAAATAACATAACACAGTCCACAGAACCCAAATGCAAGGCCATGTCGACAAATCCCAGTAACATGTCCACCATGTCCTACTGCATGAATTGTGGACCAACCCTAAAATACTGCTGGGATGAACTGATAACTATAGGGAACTTATCAGATAATGTTTGCATAGTGTTTGGAAGAGGATAGAATAACAGAGGGGGGGTAGAAGCATAGACGCCATGGAGTGTGTGAAGTCTGAAACTCAGCCGTGTGCATATATTATCCCTGCCTGCAAATACAGGAATGGGTGGCTACAAACCAGCTTGTAAACCACAATGTGAAGGGGTAATGACCAGGAATATGAGCCCTGCCTCTGGGTAACCTGTGTGAATATGTACAGCTGTGAGTTATGGCCACAGCAGGATATGGCCATACTGTCACGTCGATGGATGTACAAGCATGGGATCCTCAGCCACCACTGTACCAAGGTGCTGAACCATTTACATAGACCCATCAGCAAGTGTCTGCAGCTTCCTCTCCAGAATGGCAAGATTGTGCAAGAATATGTAGGCTGCAGACCACAATACCTGACACAGCTTCATTTACCCTGTGTTCCCCAGGAAATTACTGCAAGCAAATATGTATACCTGACAGTAGTTGATGACATAAAACATCACAG
The DNA here is from genome assembly GCF_019279795.1 of Protopterus annectens. Taxonomy (NCBI): domain Eukaryota; kingdom Metazoa; phylum Chordata; order Ceratodontiformes; family Protopteridae; genus Protopterus; species Protopterus annectens. Next base: position 389,215,993 of record NC_056743.1, on the reverse strand, counting down.
TGTAAAACAGTACATATGTCTGAATATCTCTGCTAACACCAAAACCATGTAGCAGAAGCAGCACAGACACAATTACCTACAGTAACCCACTATCCTTTGCCCATTTTGACCCCATATTGTCAACTGATCTACAGATATCCCACAGAAACAGGTTGATAGCTGTAGGTGTAGAACACAAAAGCCTGCACTGGAGTATAACCTACCTGGAATGGATTCACACATTCAATACAAAAGGTCATACTAGGCATGCTCCCACACTTAGAGAAACGAAGCCCATGTCTGACAACCAAATAATGAAAGGTCATACTGGGCATGCTCCCACAAATGAAGCCCATGTCTGGCAACAACAGTGGACTATACATATCTGACAGTCACAGATGTTTGTGCACACACTCCACATTGCACACCAGTCATGCTTTGCACACATTGGATAGGAATACACATATATATCCAAGAACAACACACTATAATAGGCCAAACTTACACATGCATAGATGTGTGGAAGAGTGTAACAGACAGTGACAAAGAGCCTCCCATCATAAGCCCTGTCCCACCCAGCACACATGCAATTGGCTAAAACCACATGATGTGCAAATGTCAATCACTGTAGACATTTGCCTCTGGTATCCCTCAGCACTATAGTGTGTGTGGTGCTTGTGATAACTGTGTAACATGACTGCACAATTCATTATTCATCTAGCAGTTGTATACACGTACCTGTCAAATTTAAACCTGTGTGTGACTGAGTGTTGTGTGTCTGCTTCCAGATTAAGGTTTTATGGCACATGCACACATGCTGCACTCCCCATTGCCCTACTTTAGGAAGCCTGCTGATGTAATTCTCCTTGAAATACACCTTTGGTGAAGGAGTCATCCTATAATCTCTGTGGTGTGTGCTATAACTGTGGAATGCTATAGTGTGATGTACTAGTTAGTTAGGAGTTCTAATCCAAGACAGGGCAACTGTGAGACTGTGTGTGTTTGTTTGTATGTGTAGGTATCAATGCTTTTGAGGCCATTCACAGTCACTGCAATTTCCATTGCCCTATGTTGGCAGGCCTTCTGATGTCATACACTTTGAAATACACTTTTGGGGAAGGAATAGCTCAGTAAGCTCTGTGGCACTTGCTATAACTGTGTAGTGTGATGTACTAATTAGGTAGAAGTTCTAATCCCAGATATGGCAACTGTGAACCTGTGTGTGTGTGTGTGTGTGTGTGTGTGTGTGTGTGTGTGTGTGTGTGTGTGTGTGTGTGTGTGTGTGTGTGTGTGTGTGTGTGTGTGTGTGTGTGTGTGTGTGTGTGTGTGTGTGAGAGAGTGTGTGAGAGAGTGTGTGTGTGTGTGTGTGTGTGTGTGTGTGTGTGTGTGTGTGTGTGTGTGTGTGTGTGTGTGTGTGTGTGTGTGTGTGTGGGTGAATGCTTTTGTGGCCATTTACAGTCACTAGGCACTCCTACAAATGGTGAACATCAATATCTGTGCAGTAACAGAGACCTGATCCAAGGCTCCAGAGAGCACCCCTGCAATACCAGGTGTAGCTCTTACCACACGTGTCGGCCACAAAACCAGGACTGAAACACTAAAGGTGGAGGAGTGCCCATACTCACCAAGGATATTCACACCATCAGGCTTCTTGCCAAACACAATGCATCTGAAATTCTCCCGGTGCAACTAACATTAGGTAATACTGCAATCCAAATTGTATGGCTTGCTACAGATCCCCCACCATGCCCCAAGATTCCCATTACACCTTTCTAAACATACTGGAAAATATTAAGATACAACCAAACACCCTAATACTGGGTGATTTCAACAACTTTGCCATTAACTGGTATAACTACTTGTGTACCAACATCTGTGCCCAACGGTTTTTGGAAGTCATAATTCCAATGTTCTGGAGCAACTAACCCATAGTCCCACCAGGGGCTCCAATATCCTAGACCTGGTCATTACCAACATGGGAAATCATTGCTTCACACCTGTGGTCACCCCATCGGTGGTCAGGTGTGACCATAAGCTAATCGCCCTTGACATCCACATCCCACCCCCACACCCCAGTAAGGAAACATCTGCAAAAACGTCTCCAAAGCCAATTCATGCTAAACAAGTCAGACATGGCAAACTTCATGACACCCATGCAGACGGGAACTGAAAAGTCGACTGCTGAATCCTACACTAAGGCACTGTATGAGCACATCCACTCGTGCATGAATCGTGCCATCCCAAATAGAACCAAGATGCGCCTCTCCAAGAAAATGAAGCCATTGTGGTGGTCCCCTGCCATAAACAAACTTTATAACAAAATGGAGAAACTGTTGCAGAAAAGAGGAAATTCCCAGGATGCAAAAAAGTTCCTTACCAGCCTCAGTAAGAAGCTGAGATATCTCATAAACTCCTCCAAAGCTAGTTATGAAAATAATATAGCCAAAGATTCTAAAGACAACCGCAAGCTGTTCTATAAATATGTCAAGAATCTAAATGGCAATGTTCAGCTCTACTCTGAGCTACAACAGAATGGCATTAAATATATTGATACCAGGGATATTGCCAATATCCTGGCAGATCGATTTAGTGCCAACTGCACCCACCTCCAACCCCCTAAAGTGGCCATCTCAATACAGAAAGAGTGCCAGTTTCTGGCAATAATGACCACACAGGTAAAAACTGCACTCTCCAGAGCTAAGAAAATAGCATCCATGGGACCAGACAACATCCCAGGCTGTGTACTACATGAAATAAAAAATGAAATGGCACCTCACCCACATGCCATGTTTAATCCTAGCCATACCACAGGCTTCATGCCCACTGAGTGGTGCACAGCTACAGTTATACCCCACAAGGGGGGATCCATCTTGGATCCTGGGAACTACCACCTCATCAGTCTGACGAGCCTGATCTGCAAGGCCATGGGATGTATTATCATGGAACTTATAAACAAAGACATTGGCAACCTGCAAGCACTGGACCACAACCAGGTTGGGTTTGTGAAGGGCCGATCATGTCACCTGAATCTGATTGACATCTTCGAATCAGTCTCCAGAGCTCTGGACAAAGGTAAGGCAGTCCACACAAACTATCCAGACCTCAGCAAGGCCTTCGACACCATCCCCCACTCTGGAATCATAGATAAATGTACTAAGCTGGCCATTAATCCCTACATCACTTGATGGGTTGCCAACTGGCTTACTGACAGAACCCACACTGTAAAAGTAGTTGACTCCAAATCCAGCTCCAAACAAGTGACACTTGGAGTACCTCAGGGTTTAGTCCTGGGACTGCTCTTGTTTGGCATCTACTGCTCTGAAGTACAGGCCAACATTAAGGGACTATGGCTAACAAAGGTTGCAGATGACTGCAAACTGGGAGTCAATATTGAATCCCCAAATGATGTGGATATTCTACAAAAGGGCCTTACAGAAAAAGATGCTTGATCCCAGAGCCATGGGCTCAAGCTCAATGCCAAGAAATGTATAGTTATCCCCTTTGGGAAGAAACATGTACCCATGAAGTACCACATAGGTGGCAGTACACTAAACAACGAAAGTGTGATGAGAGACTTTGGGACACAGGTGGACAGTAGTCTCACCTTTGATAACCACATCACCACAACAGTAAAGAAATCCACCTATGTGGCACACCTCATCACTAAGGATGTTTCATCCAGAAAAAAGGAGGTCATTGTCCTACTGTAGTCATCTCTCAGTAGAACCAGTATAGAATACAATGCCCCGTTTGGTATGTACCTCTTAAGACATCTGCAACAACTAGAAAGGCTGCAGAAATACCTCACTAAAAGAATCACAGGCTTAAAGCATATGCCCTATGCCAACTGTCTGAAAATCATCCAGTTATACCTTGTCACATATTGTCTACTCAGAGGCGATCTCTGTTTAACATACAAGGCCATGTCAAACCCAGAGCTGTTGGACATGCTACACTTAAAGAAATCCCAATCCCTCAGAGCCACACGCTCCAGGGATCCAAACCATGTCATCACAATGAACAAAACATGCTGGAGGGATGGGTTCCTGACCCAGAGACTCCCCAGGCTCTGGAATACACTGTCCATACATGTCAAGCAGAGTTCCTCTTTGGCCCTCTTCAAAAGGAACATTGACGATTGGATGGGAGCTAGGAAAGTCACCCTGGGGATCACATCAGTTGCCCTGCTAGACAGGGGTTCAGGAAAGTAAATATTGTGGGAAGATATAGCCAGGGAATTGTCATGGCTAGGCTTGTATAAGTCCTAGGCCAATAGCCTAGTACCAACCTATGAACCTATGAACTATACTTTCCCTTGCCCTACTTGGGCAAGCCTGTTGATGTCATTCACTTTTAAATACACCTTTGGGGAAGACGTAGCCCTGTAAGCTGCTTGGCACATGCTATAACTGTGTGATGCTGTAGTGTGATGCATTAGTTAGGTAGGAGTTGTAATCCAAGATGTGGCAACTATGAAACTCTGTGTGTTTATTTGTCTGTATAGGGATCAATGTTTTTTAGGCCATTCACAGTCACTACAATTTCCATTGCCCTACTTTGGCAGGCCTTCTGTCATTCACTTTGAAATACAACTTTGGGGAAAGAGTAACCCAGTAAGCTCCGTGGCACGTGCTATAACTGTGTGATGTACTAGTTAGGTAGGAGTTCTAATCCAAGACATGGTAACTGTGTGTGTGTGTGTGTGTGTGTGTGTGTGTGTGTGTGTGTGTGTGTGTGTATGTGTGTGTGTGTGTGTGTGTGTATGTGTGTGTGTCTGTTTGTTTGTATGTGTAGGAATAAATGATTTTGAGGCCATTCACAGTCACTACAATTTCCATTGCCCTACTTTGGCAAGTCTGCTGATGTCATTCGCCTTGAAATACAACTTTGGGGAAAGAGTAGCCCAGTAAGCTCCATGGCGTGTGCTTTAACTGCGGAATTTTATAGTGTGATGTACTAGTTACGTAGGAGTTCTAATCCCAGACATGGTAACTGTGAGACTCTGTGTGTGTGTTTGTCATCAGTATCCTGTGTGGAGGTAGCTGTGAGTGTGTAATAGCAGGACTCATTGTGCAGCGGTTTTGCAAATTTCTTATGTGGTGGGCCTATTATATGTCACAATGTCCACCTTACAAGGACAACAGATGTCAAACAGCAGAGAGTCTGGTGTTGACAATCCATACCTCTACATGTGACATCATGGATTGAGGAACAATATAGGCAACCCTTGTATTACCCAGAGAACACACTCCACCCATATCTCATACACAAACATACATGTCTAGGCAACAGCCACTATGTAGGTAGTTCCCCTGCATATTGCCCACATATAGTAACCATGGTGTGATTGCAGTGGACTACAGAGGACATGGCACCCTGTCCCATCCCTACAATAGGCAAATCATTGCATACAGTGGTCCTTTGCTATGTTTCCCACTGGACGCCTGGAACAACTGTAGATTCAGCAAATGCAACCCACAAAGGAAATACCATGCCTTATACACATGCCCTGTATGGACAGATGCCATAAATACCAGTAAATACCTGTATCATAGGTTCATAGGTTCATAGTTTAGTACTAAGCTAACTGCCCTTGCGAGCCATTTTAAGCCTAGCCAATTATCCCTTGTGAGACTCAAACCCTGCACCTTGTGTTTGTAAGGCAAACACCTTAGCCATTAAGCCACCCTCCCAACCCCTGCTGTCAATGTAGGTGCAGGGTCAACCTAATTAACATTGCCAGGTCTCATCACATGAGGTCAGGAAAGGCACATCAGATGATAACAATCTGTCCACACAACATGCCCCAGACACCCCAGGTACACTTCCACATGTCACAAAACATGCATGTGGGGCATGTGCACATCTCAGACACTATCCATGTTATGGAATATAGAACAAATACATGGCAAGCATTGCACAGCACTGGCCACCCACAATATTAACCAAGATGAGTGTATGGTGAATACAATACCCACCTGTGTGGGCCAGTCCAGAGACTACACCCCTGAGCCACACTGCAGACAACTGTCATGTTGCCTGATGCCAAGGTATACCCTTTGCCTAGCCTTGTACAGCCTCCTGGCACAGTCAGCCACTGCACACCTGTGAAGTGATGCACCCATGCAAGTCAGGACTAGCAAACTTGTATCTGTGTGTGTGTGTGTGTGTGTGTGGAGATCAATGATTTGGATACCATTCACACTCACTACACCTCCCATTGCCCTACTGAAGCATGCCTTCTGATGTCAGACACCTTGACATACCCTTTGCCCATATATCAGCCTAATAACCTCTGTGGTGCATGTGATACCTGTGTAATAATGTAGTGTAGGAAAATAGTTAGTTAGGAATTATAATCTTGACCCTGCCAACTGTGATAATGTGTGTGAGTCCCTGAGAGGGTGTGGCTGTGTTGTCCTTGATACCTGTTCTTGTGGACAGGCACATGTACTACACCTACCTTATCCCTCCTTTATCACTGTTGCTCATGTCACTCACCGTCAAATATACCTTTGGACAGCTCTCCAATATGTAAGCTCTGTGTCGCATGCAATAACTGCATAGAAATGTAATCGCAATACATAGTCAGGTAGGTGTTTGAAACCCCATACTGATAAGTGTGTGACACAAGCATGCTTAGCTTTTACTCTTCTACCCCCTCCCTGTCTTACTTTGTCTCTGTCTGTCTCTCTCACTCCCTCTCTGATGGATGTGGAGAAGAACATCTGCTTTGCTTAGGCAGCAGTTTGTGTTTTGTAAGTGATGCTCATGATCAGCTGATGGCCTGTGCACAAATTGCAGTCCCCCACTAGCTGATGGCAAGGGGAACAGCTGTGGTAACATTCCCATAGCCAATTGCATGGAAATACATTATATGGGTCTTGGCCCTTTTCATTCACTGTGAGCAGGACTTCATGTTGGTGTTTGACAAACAGCATCACAGATGGTAGTGGGATATACCTATAACAACATACACTGTGGAGGCAGGCCAACAAACAGGAGGGAGATGTTCCAGACATGACTACAGAATGTAAGTCTTGCTCTTCTGCATTTGAAGTAATGTTGGTTTAACAGGGTTTGTGTGGATATGGCTGGTCTACATGATTTAATACCTGTCATGACAGTGTTATGTGCTTGAGGAAACTCCCACCTGTAGGGCTATCTGCAGAAAGGCCAGTGTTTGTAGTCTTACATGTGTTGAGTTACTCACAGATTACCTATCTTTAGAACTGCAGAAGCATAGTCTGAGGTTTACAGTCAGTACATGGTGACAGCCATGAGAGTTACTGACTTCATATCCCTCATAGGGCATATGTCATAACAAACCCTGTTACACCAGTAAATGTATGAGATTATCACAGCAGAATGTCAATATTGGCCTTGTGTTTGTGCCTCCAGCAACAACTCTATCAACCTTTGTACATATGTCATGCAGTAAGAGGTGCATATGTTCAGTACACCATTATTTACTGACATCATACTTGATAACAAGCCAGTAAGATATCAGACTGCCAGACATGATATGTATAGTAGGTGTTATATTTGAGGACAAAACCTGGACATTCTGTTGTAGTGTGTATAGTAGTGAGGCCTGTGTACTTATGGTGATTGTCAAAAGTGTGTGTATTGCGAATATGTACCTTGGCCTGTGTACAGACTGTGGTAGATGTCATTGTTCTTTGTCCTGTTCTATCTGATGTTGCATGCTGCTCCAGTGTATGGTACCCTATTGGCTTACATGTTTGTAGGGCCAAACACATACATGTCCCATACCAGAGTCAGGCATTGGAATACACTGTGTACTGGCCCAGTATATGTATCATTAGTGTATGAGTGGCACATATGAGGATGGTGTTGATCAGACAGTCCATATACTGTAATATTAAGCATGCTTACCATATGTATCTGTGGCTGTGTTCACATTGGTTGTGTGTATACATTTTCACACAGGTGTCTGTTACTCTGTGCTGTGACATGCCAGTAGAGCCTGCTATATTTGCAGGTACATGTGTATTCCCCCATAAGAAATGTAGGCCAGTGTTGTGGCAGTCTGCCTGTAGTTTGCACAGTGCTTTGTGACATGCCTAGCAGCTCAGTGTACTTACCCAGTGTGATGTTATGTCCATAAATTTGTCAGATGTACTGCTGCTGGGCCACCATACCTGTCATGTATTTCTGACAAAGCAGTGGGATGCTGTACAGATGTATGTCACTAACTAGTGGGTAGTATGTGGGAATTTGACCTCTGCTCCCCTGGTTATTATGTGTCAGGACAGACAGGAGTATGTGAATACATAAATTGTGTGAGCACATGTATAGCAGTATTTATGTGATATACCCATTTACATGGCTGTTAACATCCACATTGTCAGGCTTGGTCCACAGGTCTTGCACTAAGGGGTTCTGTGTATACCTCTGGACTGGCCAGAATGTGTCAGACTGTCCACATTTATTGGTTGTATCTCTGCTGTACAGGACTATTACTGTGATATCTGTGGTGCTGTACTATGATGATCTTAGGATGTCTGTCAGTAACTGATGGCGTACTTGTCAATAGCAGATGTGACCTCCCACACACAACATTTCTGAAAAGACAACCCCTGTTATGGTAGCAACAGTCTACATTTATACCTGCAATAAGTACATGACATTCACTTGATATAGATATATGTATATATATGTATATATATATATATATATATATATCTATATATATATATATATATATATATATACATAATTATATATATATATATATATACATAATTATATATATATATATATATATATATATATATATATATATATACATACATACATATCTACATATATATATGGATATATATATATAAATATATATATATATATATATATATATATATATATATATATATATACACATGTCTACACATATACAGATATATATATATATATATATATTTACGTCTATATATATATATATATATATAAATATATATATATATATGCGCACATATAGCTATAGATATCTACATATATATATATATATATATATATATATATATATATATATATATGCAGAGAGATCTATATATATGGCCATATACATAATGCAATATACAAATGTATATAACTGCGTATATATGAATATATTTGTGTATGTGCATGTACATATATATCTACATATATATATATATATATATATATATATATATATATATATATATATATATATATATATCCATATCCTTATATGTAAACAGTACTGTTGTGTATACCTTCCCAGAGGTATCACACCGTATTTATCTGATATGTGTATATTTAGATATAGCAACATACGTGATTCAACAGTATTATCACTAACAAGTACTATGCCATTGTAGAAGTCATAGCAGTTGTTCAATACTATTCAGTATGTGTACTGACAGCTATATTAGAAATACAGCAACCATCATTACAGCTGTGATGCCTTAGTGGTTAACTGCTATGACTATAATGTAAAGAGTCTTGGGTTCAAGACCTGCAAGGTCTGTTTCTTTTGTTGCTGGGCGGATCAGTGGCTGTTGGATACAGAGTGATTAAGGCACTTTTAAGCACTTGTAAGCAGGTTTCCTCTGGTTTGCGCAAGGGTAAGCAATGCTAACCTCCGGTTAAATATGCTTACAGAGAGTTACCTTCAATATTGCTTAACCGCCATGTGCATTGCTTACCCCCATGCTAGCGGGCTTAAACCCTCTTACTGGTACAAGTCTGTCACAAATCACTCCTGACACTCTTCTCCACCCACTCCACCCTGCCTGTACTGTCTTCTTCACCTCTTTTCCACACTTGTCATTACTCTGAACTGTTGATCCCAAGTATTTAAACTCATCCACCTTCGCCAACTCTACTCCCTGCATCCTCACAATTCCTGTATCCTCCCTTTCATTCACATGCATATATTCTGTCTTAGTCCTGCTGACCTTCATTCCTCTCCTCTTTAAAGCATATCTCCACCTCTCCAGGGTCTCCTCAACCTTTTCCTTACTCTCACTACATATCACAATTTCATCTGCAAACATCATAGTCCATGGGGACTCCTGTCTGATCTCGTCTGTCAACCTGTCCATCACCACTGCAAATAAGAAAGGGCTCAGAGCCGATCCTTGATGTAATCCCACCTCCACCTTAAACGCATCTGTCACTCCCACTGCTGATCTCATTGCTGTCACACTACACTTTTACTTATCCTGTACCACTCTTACATACTTCTCTGCCAGTCCCGACTTCCTCATACAATACCACACCTCCTCTCTAGGCACCCTGTCATATGCCTTCTCTAAGTATACAAAGACACAATGCAACTCCTTCTGACCTTCTCTGTACTTCTCCATCAACACTCTCAGAGCAATCATCGCATCTGTAGTGCTCTTTCCTGGCAAGAAACCATACTGCTGATCACTAATCATCACCTCCCTTCTTAACCTAGCTTCTACTATGCTTTTTCATAATATCATGCTGTGACTGATCACTTTTATCCCTCTGTAGTTACTACAGCTCTGCACATCACCCTTAGTCTTAAAAATCGGTACCAAAACACTTTTTTCTCCACTCTTCGGGCATCATCTCACTTTCCAAGATTTCATTAAACAATCTGGTTAAAAATTCCACTGACATTTCTCCTAAACACCTCAAAGCTTCCAGAGGTATGTCACCTGGACCAACAGCCTTTCCATTCTTCATCCACTTCATAGCTATCCTTACTTCCTCCTTGCTAATCTATTGCACTTCCTGATTCACTATCCTTACACCTCCAAAACACTCTTGGCATACTGTTCCTTCAGGATAACCCCTACCCCATTTATCGTCCCGTCCATACCATGATAGAAAAATTTGAACCCACTTTCAATACACCTGGCCTTACTTCACTTCCACCTGGTCTCTTGCACACACAATATTATCAACCTTCCTTCTGTCCATCATATCAGCTAGCTATCTCCCTATACCAGTCATACTACCAACATTCAATGTTCCTACCCTCACTACCACACTCCTAACCTTTCTCTTCTCTTTCTGCATTCGGAATGCCTTCCCCCTCTTCTTCTCCTTCTCCTCCTTTGGCCAACAGTAGCCCAATTTCCGCCCGCACACTGTTGGCTAACAGTACTGGTGGCAGTCGTTGTTAACCCAGGCCTCAACCAATCTGGTATGTAAATCTGTATTGTTTTCCACAAATCTCATTTGGCAAACGTTTTATGTCAGATGCCCTTCCTGACACAACCCAACCCATTTATCTGGGCTTGCGACCAGCATGAAGAAATACACTGGCTTGTGCATCCCCAATGACTGGGTTATGTTCTATAACCTACTACATAACATAAATATGCGAACTGGAGTACTGAAGTAAGGCCAGATGTGAAGTGTAAATGTAATAGTGTTTTGAAGTCCCCTACTAAGCACAAGGACCCCATACAGTGTACGTACACATGAATCATGGATACCAGGCATCTATATAAGATGTAATGAATAATAAATCTATGCCAAAAAGCAAATATAATGCAAAGTCAATTTTAAGCAATGGTAAGCATTGCACAGGCCAGCTTAGGAGATGTAAGCATTGTGTAGGCCAGCTAACTCAATGTGCCCAGTGGTATACCCATTTAAACAATGCCAACCTTAGGTAAGCAGGTTTGCCCATAGCTTAGCCTTTTCAAAACTGGCCAATCATGGCAAAGTGTGGGAATTCAGCCCTACTTAAACCCAACAGGCAGGAATACATCTCATAAGTGGTTGTAGCTTCCCCTTGCAGGCACCATGGCAGAAAGGGGTGAGGGATTGTGCTTCCGGGTGCAGTGCTGGGTCATCCAGGAGTCCAGAGTCATGGCAGGACTCCTTGTCAAAGATCATGAACAGAGACTGCTGCAGGGCCAGTACCAGGGTTCCCAATATAAGGCAGAAGCCTGGGACCATCTAGCCCGTGACCTCACTAGTCGGCACTGGCATACTCCGAACTGATGAGCAGGTCAGGCATCACTATGTCGACCTGAAGCAGCGAAAGGGGGATCTCTTGGTCCAGTGGATCCAAGAGGCTAGGACGACAGGGGAGGTTTCAGCTCTGTGTAAGTATCATTCCACTACCTGTGTAATAATTGCCAGCTCATGTATATCATGGATAGGTATGGCTAAATATTCCCCTTATGTCCTTCACAGTGACAAGTGAGTGGGCCACAAACCAGAAGGCCTATGGCTGTTGCCTGGAGAGGTTGTGACGTGAGGCAGGTTAGTAATACTCTTGCATGTCCTGTAATAGGAAATAAATCTAAAAGTATTAGTAAATTAATTGTCAGTATAAAACCTGTATTGTTTAAGGCAAGTACTGCATACACTGGAGAATATGGCAGGAACAGACTCATATAGTTTGTATGTAAATAAAAGCATAATAGCCTGACAATAAAGGTCTAACTGCTGGACTGCATGTGTATACTCTGGTATCATATGGTAATGTAGACTGCAATCACTTAATAGTACTGTTGTATTAAGCACTGTTACCCACACTGGGCAACATAAATGGAATGTGTAGGAATGTCTTTATATGACTGGTGTAATACCCAGAGGTCACATAGTACAACTGAGAGACACATAGAGAGAAAACAGTGAAAAGGCAAATAACAAAATCCAAATAGCACATGCAACTGAGATGTGAACTGTTGTATTTTTAGCATACACACCCATGGTTTGAATCCTGGGAGTGGTAGTCTGCATACAGAATCATACCCCACAACTGTCCAGAATGCCCATATCTGCTGCCTGTCTCCCTGGGAAATCAGTGGGATGATCCCAGATGTATAGGCAGCAATCAGGAAATACAACTGATTATTACACATCTATGAGAAAAAAGCTGGCACACTAGCAACTCCCCAAAACTTATGAGAGTAATAAGCCATGTATGTCCCATTTACACCCCCATGTTGTCAAGCTGTGACCAGACTGTGTAAAGCAACAGAGTGAGATGTATGTGCATAATAGTAATGTGGAATCTGGTAGTGTGTGTGGCAACATTCAGATAGTGCTAACAAACATTGCTCTCACAGGTCTGTCAGATATAAACACTGTGCCCAGAAATAAAATAATGACACCTCGTACTGGTACTGTTTACTTTGGTATTGTATGGCATTGTGACTGATGCAGTTGCTGAGCCAGTGGCGTCTGGTGACTTCAAATCAAAGGGGGGCTACAGGAGGCAGCTGAATGGGTGGGGTCAATGGGAAGGGGGTGTGGCCAGCTAGATAGGGGAGGAGCTATGCTCAAAAACACAAAAAATAACTAAATACACTGCCCTGGGTGCCAAACCATCATTATGAGAGTCCAATCAAGACAAAATGAAGTGTAGAAAAATAAACAATATTTCAATGCATTGGCTGCATAACAGCTTACTTAATATCTAGATGGAAACAAAAAGGTTGTGAGGCATGAAAAACTAAATTACTTTTTTAAATACATTAATGGAATGCCAGTCAAAATCAAGTATAAGAAAAACAAGCAGCACTCAACTCAAAACACTTCTTGCACTGCAGTTCTAATTATAATTTATATTCAGCTTTATTAAAGTACCAAGTAACATGCTGAAGGTAGAAATCTGTGATGCCCCCACTTGTAAAAAATGTTTTTTATCCAAAAAAAGACCTGCTGCCTGACAATTATCTACTTGTTTCATGGGGAAAACATGATCAAAGTAGAAATGAAAAGCAAACAAGAAATAAACTCAAGATACATTGCCTAAAAGGATTACTGTACAGGTTATGGACCACACGACTGGCATTCTGTTTAGTTTACGGGTAAAGCCTGCAGAGATGATTGGAAGTCTCCAAGTGTAATGAGCTTCTTAAAATAATGTAATCCTGTTCTTTATTACAAATACTGTCATATACATTTCAATACCCAAGGCTTATACATTATCTAGTTAAGTATTCTCTACATTTCAACAACAGAAAGGCTTTCAATGTTGGCAATTCTTTAACAGTATGCTTATTAAAGCTTACTTGCATCTTACGATCTCAGCCAAGCTTACCTGATGGTCATTAAAGTATTGCTACTTAAACACAGAGCAACAGGCACTTGGAGTAATATGCATAAATCAACAGTACAAAAAATATGACAGAAACCAGACCATTCTGCAAAAATCAAGGACAGATGAAAAGCCACACTAGTACTTGTGTCTACCTTGGATGGGGGGATGCTCTGCACATTTACACTGCATAACTACTCCTTGCCTTGCTTGGACACATCCAGAGTCACTACATGGGGGAGTGGGGTGCAACAAGTATGTCACAATTTGAAATATCTCTGACTGACTGTGATGGCCTGACACATGTCATACCACTCAACCTCAGAGCAAGAAATCTGGACAAAGCCATACAAAGAAGTGGGACAAAGGCCCAAAAATAAGGACAATTTTTAAATATTGTTCTTATAAACTTAGAAAGATAATAGAATAGGTCTTGCATTAGTATGAATTTTCTGAATGGTATAACATCTGAAACTCAAATGTCTGTCATTCTTTTTTAACTTCAGTCTTTAATGATTTGTCACTAATTTGCCAAAAAAAACCCCACAATTTTATGAAAAATGGACCAAAAATGTGGTGTAAAAATATAAAATAGCCACACAATACAGCTGGGAACCTGTCAAAGAAGGGACACTTTAATATTAGTACTGCTAACTTGAGCAGCTGACAAAATAAAAGAATCTACATGCATTTCTGAAATAAAAGTAATCTTTAACTCTGATTATTACAGTTATTTCTTCATTGTAAACCTTCCATGTTTTCTTCCAAAATTGCTATTTTGCGGAGGAATCATTAGGGGGAAGAGCAACATTTTGAGCCAAAATCAGGGACAGTTGAGAGGTTTGGCTATGCCTAATTCTATAAAGCAATTTATTTGCATGTACCTCTCAACCTGTTAATGCAATAAATCTGGACAAGGACAAATATATTGGTTGACATATAAACAGTACTAAAAATTGCTCTTGTATAAAGTGAGACAGTTGATAAAACAACAGGTCTTACTTTAGCATGCATTTTTCTGAAGGTTATGAAGTCTGAAACTCAGTGTGTCATTATTTAGTGACTTAATTCCTAAATGATTTGCCAGAAAACCACAAATTTTATGAGGAACAAACCAAAAATAAGAAGCAAAAATCTATTCATTCTTTGAAAATCTGGACAGTTGAGAGGTATAGTTCAGCTGGGGCTGTCTTTAAGTTTGCCACCCTTCCCCCTCACAAAATCATGGTCAAATGGAGCCTCCCCCTGTAGCCATTCCAATGATCCATTACTTGGCTATTTCACTCCATTTACCATAAACACTAATGTGCATACTGATTTACTTCTATGATGATTTGGACTTCATTTGAAAGTTTTATTTTGCATTTTACAGCACAAACACTAAGATATCTGCTAAACAAACTTAGCATTAAAACTTCTCTGCCCTTGAAACTCACATTCATTAAAACAGCATTGAAACCCACATTCAAAGAAAATACATTTTACCAGTGGCAGATGAAGATTAATTCTGGGCTGTTTTCAAATCATAGGCCCCTTGCATATGAAACATACATGTGCTCTTTGATACACCTTCCTATTATTTTGAACATTTTTCCAGTAAACAATAAACAAAATGCATGCACCCATAATGACAAAACTGCCCAGTTCAGAACATTTCCATCATAAAAGTCTACTCAAACTTCTACAGTCCACCATTATCAGTAAATATGCACAATTCTATAGTCCACCATTATCAGTAAATATGCACAATTCTACAGTCCACCATTATCAGTAAATATGCACAATTCTACAGTCCACCATTATCAGCAAATATGCACAATCTCTGAAGAAGTAAAAAAGTCATCTAAATAATTCCACATTAAATAAATCTGTAACTAATGAAGAGGTTGCTGCTAGAAAACACATTTATATTTCATGGTTTCATCGAAAAATAAAGTGTCTGATGCCCCTGAGGAATAAATTGCCTATATTACATTAAAAATGATAAGCTAGTAATATTGCAATAGTAAATGGATGGCAAACTGATAACAGGCTCATAGTTAGTATCTTAACTTTTTCAGTATGGCAGCATTCACCCCTTATGGGAGTAGAACCAACAACCTTCTGCATCAAAAGCAAGTACACAACCTGTTGTGCTATTAACAATGTAAGCTGACTTATCATAAGAAGCACTAAACTTCTCTTCCCCTGCAGCTCTCAGCTCCTTGTAAAATCTACTCAATACTCAACTGCATCTTAACTTCGCAGCACAAGAAATCTGGAAAAAGCCAAATTTATTGGGGGGGGGGGTCAAAAGCCCCAAAACCAGGGACACATTAAACATTGCTTGTATAATCTTGGAAAGTTGCTAGAATAAAATGCTGTGTTACCACCATACATTTTACTGCCAAGGTCCCGGTGCAAAAGAGTCAGAGCAACATACCACTATGCCAATTCAGCTGCTTTGTGAAAGAAAAATGCTGTGTTACCACCATACATTTTACTACTAATGTCCCTGTGCAAAAGAGTCAGAGCAACATACCACAATGCCAAATCACCTGCTTTGTGAAAGAAAAATGCTGTGTTACCACCATACATTTTACTGCCAAGGTCCCTGTGCAAAACAGTCAGAGCAACATACCACTATGCCAAATCAGCTGCTTTGTGAAAGAGCGTAAGACTGAAACTTAAATGGCTATCATTTAATGAATTCAGTTCTCACCATAGCTGTCAACCTTAAACCTCTTAGCACAAAACACCTGGACAAACCCAGTAATGAGGGAATACAGCCCTCAAACATATTTAGTGAATTCAGTTCTTGCCATAGCTTTCAACCTTAGCACAAAAAACCTGGACAAAGCCAATAATGGGGTAATACAGTCCCAAAAATAAGGACAAATTTCAAATATTCATCTTATAAACTTAGGTTGTGTTACTATGTATTTTCTGAAGAATATGAAGTCTGAAATTCAAATGCCTGTCAATTTTACTTCTGACAGAACAAAAACAATTTTCAGCAGTGGCCCAGGGAGAAATACTGCAGACACATGTCTTTGTAAAATGGCAGGACACCAAAACAAATCCACACAAACACAGGGATAATATGCAGACTCCACACAGAAGGCACTCCAGCCAAAAATCAAACCAGAAAAACCTATAGCTGTGAGGTAACAATGCTACCACTGCACCCTCAAATATGTACGGAATTAAACATTCAGAAACCTGAAGTCTGAAATCCAAATGCCTGTCAATTTTATTTAACATTTGTTTATCAGGACAGTCTGACTTGGAACAAAAAAACAATTTTCAGCAGAGGCCCAGGAAGAAATAATGCAGACATGTCTTTGTAACATGGGAGGACACAAAGGCAAACCCACACAAACACAGGGAGAAGATGCAGACCCCACAAAGAAGGCACCCCAGCCAAGAATTAAACATGAGAACCTGCAGCTGTGAGGCAACAATGCTACCACTGCACCATCAAATATCAAGCATTGTAATATTTAGAAACCACAGATATTATGAAGAACAGATCAGATCAAATATGAGGCAAACATCTGCAATTATTTTACAAATGGTGGTGGGTAGGGAATTCAGGTCTTTAACACCTGCATACAAGGTACAGGGTTCAAGCCTGAGGTATTCCCTACCACCACCATGAGTCTAGCCACCAGTATATAGCAACTGGGGCATTTACACACACACACACACACACACACACACACACACACACACACACACACACACACACACACTCCCCTTCCTTCCTTACTTACCTGTAGTAGATCTTGTAGCTGCTCCAAATCCCCGTCCACACATATAACCAAACCGTACCATAACATATATCCATAGCTGCCCGCCCACATTGTGAGATCTTCCCACCTGTCCAGTGTCCACATAGCTCCCAATCCCATTGCGAGATCTTCTCATCCACATAGCTCCAAATCCCATTGTGAGATCTTCCAGACTGCTGATGTTGCAGTCCGGCTCCAATGAGTTTCCAGGACAGTCTATTGCAGTTACAACTGCATATACCTCTGGGATCATGCTCTTACATGTTTCCTAGTCTGGACTGCTCCTGAAACAGTCTGCACATGCTCCAGACTGTCTCAGCAGCAGTCCAGACTAGTGCGCAATTTATTTTTTATCTTTTATTTTTTTTTTTATCTTTTATTTTTATTTTTTTTTATCTTTTATTTTCTTTTAATTTCTTTATTGTTTACAGCTGGGGGGCTGCAGTCCGGCAGTCCAATTGCATGGGCCGCCCCCTATTTGCTCAGAATAATAAGGCATTACTCATAACTGTCACCCACACTGTGCTACATAATATAACTGTCTAGAAAATCCTGTTTAAGAGTGTAGTAATACAAGGTCAGAATGTAAAACCACAGGAGAATTATAAGACAGAAAACAGATAGGAGATATACAGCAGTATCTATATAGCACACACAACTGTGATGGATGGTGTTTTAGTTTTAGCAGACACAGCCATGGTCTGAAACCTGAGAGTGGAAGAAGGCTGTATACAGAACCATACCCCACAAATGTACAGATAAGTCCAGAATGTCCAGTATATGGGCCCATATCTGCTGCCTGCCACCCTGTCCCCTTTGGAAGTCAGTGGGGTGTTCCCAGATGTTTAGGCAGCAAACAGGAAATACAACTGATTGTCACACTTCTATGAGAACAAACCTATCACTCTAGCAACTCCTGAAACTGTTGTGAGAGTAATAAGTCAAGTATGTCCTATCTATGCCCCCAAGTTGTCAAGCTGTGACCTGAGTGTGTACAGTAACAGAGTGAGATGTATGTGCATAATACTAATGTGAAATTTGGTACTTTGTGTGGCAACATTTAGGTAAGGCTAACAAACATTGCTCCCAGAGGTACATCAGATACAAACACTGTGCTGAGAAATAAAAGCTTGATACCCTGTACTGGTACTGTTTACTATGGTATTGTATGGAATTGTGAGTGTTGCAGTTGCTTTGAATAACTGAATAATAAGGTATCACTGATCACTGTCACCCACACTGTGCTACATAATATAACTGTGTAGGAAATCCTGTATAAGAGTGTTGTAAGTCAGTAAAGATTGAAGAGGGCAAGAGTCTAGATATGTTCCTGTTCACCTGGATGTGGTCAAGACATGACCAGAGTCTGTGCAAAAAGAGATGGACAGGTATGTGCACAACATCAACCTGGAATCTGGGAGTATGTGTAGAAATAGTTAGTGTTAACAAACATTTCCTCCACAGGTATACCAGGTAAGAGGTGTATACTGCAGGTAAAACCAGTTCATGTATAAAGATGACAACAGCCATATCACTGTCCAAATTAAGGCAATCGGGTAGTGTAGTAATACTTGTAAGGTACATATAACAGCACTGACTAGGAAATTAATGTGAGCTACAGGAATATACTAGTTGTTAATTCCCCTCACCATATCTCCAACAATACACTACATACCCACCTCAACTGGTTTGTGATGACTCCACTGTTATGTTGGGACATACGTCCTATTCATTGATAATTATTTAAATTGTTTCTATGCATGTGCTATGTTGAAATACTCCAACATTGGAGGCATGGTGCCATCAATGTGCTGTTGTTATTACCACTGTGGTCCCATATATGCATGTGTTCTGTTTGCTATGCAACTGTTCCGTATCGGGTGTCTGGGTTAATGGGAATATCTATGCATGCTGTTATACCTAACCCTGGAATGTGTTTACTATTACTAACCCACATATGTTGATACACCATAAACACCATAGCACATATGGGAATGCGGGTCCCAGCAGACCCACCTGTCCCACCTCAGCTGGCCATGGCACCAGGCACCAGCACATCTGGGGCCCATCCCAAGACCTCACTGTCCATTGGGCCTGCACCACCTTTGGGTGGAACCACCTCAGGGGATGGGGCTCCACCCTCTGGGAGTGGGCACAGACAGGAAGCTGTCACCGGTTGCCAGGTCTGGGTCATGGTGCGTAGAGAGCTCAATCAGCAGTTTGGAGATTTTCTATGCCAGCTCGAGGGCTGTGTGTCGAGATTAGATGGTCGGCCTGGCTCTCTGGCCCAGCCCCCAGCACAGCCACCTTTGGGGCTGTGAAGGTGCAGTGGCGACTGCCCATGGATGCTGATCTCAGTCCCACTGTTTCCACTAGGGGCTCATGGGCTTCCGATTTCCCAACACCCCTCCCCATCAAGGTGTTTACCCTCCACATGTGTCATATACCGCCCCTGTATGCATCTTGTTTTTCTTGTCTGTTAACCTACACAACCTACCCCCAAATATACTTACTATCCCTCCCCAACATCCCACTGTCACCTGAAAAAAAGGCATTCTGTTCCCCCCAAAAAATATCACCCCATACATAGCTGTCCATTTTGCACATGTGTCCACTGAACACGTAATCTGGTCTAATTGGCATCACAAAATATTACTGTTGTCCTCACCCCTCTCTCAGGGGTTTGAGTGTCCAAACCTACCTCCAAATTCAGTGTATATACACAGCTGTTGGTGTAGAAGAAATGGGCAGCTATGGACCTTCCCTATATCCTCCTGCACATCCCTAACTATTTTCCCCACTGTCTTTCCCTCTTTGTGCCTCTTTTTCTCCACTTTCCTATCAACCCTTTTTTCTTTTCTTTTAAAGAAATTAGTGTGGGGGTAAGCGGGAGTAAGCACTTTTAACCAGCAGTAAGCGGGTTTAAGCTTGTTTGCACAGGGGTAAGCAATGCTTACACAGGTTAAGCAACTTAGAAGCTAACTGAGTATAAAAAACTGTAACCGGAAGTTAGCAGTGCTTACCTCCGCGAACCCGTTTACAACTGCTTAAAAGTGCCTTAATCACTCTGTATCCAATGGCCCGTGTTCTGCCCAGCAACAAAATAAACAACCTCTGCAAGGCTCAAATCCAGGACCCTGCACACCACAGCCCAAGTGATTTACCACTTAACCATGTCAAATACACATAACTTTAATGTTTTCACTAACATATCATCCAGTCCAGTCATTCAACAGTACAGGAAATGTATCTAAACATGTAGATGTATGTGTGTGCGTATATACGTATATCTAAACAGATATATACATATATATATATATATATATATATATATATATATATATATATATATATATATATATATATACACACACACAGATATATATATATATATATATATATATATATATATATATATATATATACACACACACAGATATATATATATATATATATATATAGATATATATATATATATATATATATATATATATGTATACACAGACATATATCTGTAGATAAAAATGAAAACATAAAAACATATATGTCTACATGCACCGTTAATGGGGTTGAGGGGGGGCCAAACAACATACATCTTGTATGTATAGGTATCCCCCCCACAGCCAAACATGTCTGCCCTGCAATACACTAACAACTGTTGCAGATTCCATAACCAGGACATGACACAACATGGGCACAAGATGTTAACAGTACTCCATACCACCTGTATGATGTCAGGCTGGTATCAGTAACATATCATGCAGTACAGTCTGGCTACCATAGCTAATGTACAATGTGGAAGCAATCAACATCCCTTGGATACATATACACAGACATATATATGTATATATATATATATATATATATATATATATATATATATATATATATTATATATACATATATATGTAACTACACATACACACACACGATATGCATAGGAAGATACATATGTAGATGGTGCACACAATATGGAACAGCCACTATGCCTACAGTTACCACCTTACCAACTGGACACTGTATGAGCCACCCATACAAATGACAATTGTTGCCTGCAAAATATACCCACAGAGAGGTCAAAGGATATAGCACCACACACAGGTTTGCATACATGGGAAAGCTTTATTTGTGTACTATTACAGATGTATATGCCATGTCATGTAGCTGTTTAGACACTGACATACATATAAACAGAGTAATGTAACTGTGAATCAGTTATATTAATACAGTAGTCTGGAAAGGTTTACATGTGTTGCTGTCCAGGCCAAGGCCTTCAAGTACTACAATAGTGAAGACAGACTGGGCCACAGGACACCAATCAATCAACAGTAAATAATGCAGATGTATAGTCCAGCAGCCTCTATTTACACTCTGTACATAATCCTTAGAGGGTAAAGACCTCAGTTGACACAATGGGATGTATCTGTTACATAACAAGGCACAACTGACACCATCACAATCACACTGACAAACAGAACAATCTGTATGGCAGGAGGCAGTAGGCCTGCATTTACCCAAGGTGAATTGTATGGTAATGTACATCCAGGTAACTTAAGGCAGCTTACCCCTGATATCCCCACATGTTGTAACAGCCTAGGTTAGTTATGGTGCATTCCCACCCCCTAGACTCATATACAGGGCCATATACCACTGTAACATACATTGGCCTCTGGAGTGCATAAGGGCACCCATGTATTGTGTAGGTGAAGCCCAGACATATATGGACCCAACCCCACAGTATGTGTGGGGGACACAACAGCAGTGGACTGATGGCAGGAATGGCAGCATGACATACTCAAAGCCTACTATATAACAACCCCTGAAAGCATGTCATATTTACAAAGCCTGGCATGTAGGTGGAGTACAGAGGCTGGAACACAGCCCCAAAAGTGTAAAACTGTTGTCATACACTAAGCAGGTTGCTGGTGTTACAGGATAGTCTGCAACATGCTCTAAGTCAGGAATATGAAGCTAGAAACAGAAATGGATGTAGCCAAGTACTGATAGCTCTCAACACACACACTGCCAGTGATATATCTGACACAAGACCTGTGTGGTGGACAGACAAAACATAACAGGCACACCTCTGGCCATCAAGAGGATAGGCCCACAGTTGAGAGCTATGCAGGCAGACTGCATTCCAAGTTAAAAATAGTATGTACACACAAGCCCTGTAACACTGGTGCTATACAATGCAGACAACAACACTACTCACACTCTGTCTGTAGTTCTGGAACCTCCTACAAATATGTAGCTGGCTTGAGTGTGCAGGTTCTCCTTTAAGAAGCATTGCTACCTGCTGTCTGTAACACTGCTGCCCACACAGAGGAAGGATGTCCATCATACAGGAAAGATAAAGGGACCACGCCCACATGATGTAGGGATTTATAGTAGTTGGTTGCCATGACAGTGGTAATTGGAAGTAATACACAGTATGCTGTATGCAGGTAGCAAATGGAGGACACTGATTGGTGCAGAGGCCATTGCCTGATCATGTGCATCACCTACAAATTCCATGCTACAATCTATGCAAAGCAGCTCATTCCATTTACGGGAGAGAGACTGAGAGAGAGAGAGAGAGAGAGAGAGAGAGAGAGAGACAGAGTGTGTGTATAAGGCACAGAAAAAAAACATCCAGAAGAGTCTGCTATCGCAGAACAGGTATGTGAAGTATACTTGTAATTGACCGTAGTACTTTGTCCATAATAATGGGATAGATGATGTGGAATGATTTATATGTGCCTTCAGGTGTTGTTGTAATGATGTTCAGCCGAACAACTGCTAAGGACAATAGAACCCATCCCTGTGGATAGTTGGCCACACCAGTCAACCGTGCAGAGCAGCACTGACTGATAAGATGTAAGCCATCATAGTGTGTGTTGTGTAATGGGAAGTATGTATATTACGTGGCCAATAGCTGGTGGTGGAAGTAATGCCATAATGATGGAAACATGGGTTCCACAGCCCACCTCTTGCAGGATACTCAAGTTAACCTGTATTGTAGCATGCATGAATGCCATAGGTGTGTAATAGGGTTACCTGCAATCCGGCCCTACATATACTCCCCTAATGTCAGGTTGTGAACATATGTGGAACCTGTCTGTGTTGTAGCAAGGCAGAACAGTGCAGCTGTGCAGGAAGGTGTTTTGAGATTGTGGACCTGATGTCTGAATATACCCCACATATAGGTAATCATATGTGAACATATATGTTATATATATGTATATATATATATATATATATATATATATATATATATATATATATATATATATATATATATATATATATATATATATCTACAGGTATGTCCAAAAATATACAGTTACCTATGTGTAGACATATATATGAGCACGTATATACAGCATCACATATATCTACACATATATAGATATATACCTATATGCACATGTCTACATGTATACAAACATACACACAAACATATATGTATGTTAATACATGTCCCCTATATTACTACCACAGTGCTGCATGCTATGTGCAAGGAAACAGCACACATAGCAATACACACAGATATCTACAGCCATCAGTATGTGCAACATGGACAGGTATGTCATATGTGAACCCGTTGTTGGGACCACATTGCCCTTGTCTGTGAAGTATGGAATGGAAATATGGGGAAGTATGGCAGGTATAATTGCGGAGCTGGTCAGGGTTGGTAGATATAGAAGACAGCCTACAGGAGTGGTATGTGACACATGTGGTGGGTAAATACCCTGGATAGAGTGTGCGGTCTGTGATGTGGACGCCACCATAGGCTCCAATATGGACACAATGGGAACAAGCCTCCCAACCACTGCTACTCACAACAGCATTCCATGTCCTGAAGGTGCCTGGCCTGGAGGCTGACAGGAGGAGCATGTAGGCCTTGTGAATGTGTACTGGGTGCCTCAAGGTGATGCAGCACATGCCACATGTGTCTGTGGAGACTGTTAAGGAACAGACCCTGGATCTGTCCTCAGGGGACAGAAACATGTCTCTGTGTGCCCCTGGGGGAGGGACAACTTCCCCTGGGTTGGTTCCACCTGGTGGTATTGCTGGACCAGTACATGAGGAGGACCCAGGGCAGATCACACATGTTATATGGCCTGGTAACATGGGCAGATAAGTTTAGAGAGGTGGTTCTGCTGGCCAATAGTATATATACATGGTATTGTGTTACTGTTATAGAACATATGTCAGAAGTAATAGTTTACACAATCCCAGAACATGTCCAACAGCATGCATAGATAACCGCGATAACATAGAATGTCAGATGTGCAGCAAACACATAGCAAGCATACCACAGGCATATATGGAACCATTGTGACCCTGACAATGGCATGCAGGTGAATAGTCTGTAACAGACCAGCAATGATAGTATCTACACAGGGAACATGGCTACAAACACATTGCACAAAGTGTGGTACAGTACAATATCTGCCCCACTAGTAAGTTTGCTGTAGCCATACCTATTGAGTTGTTTGTACAGTTTGTTGTCACTGATATGGTGGGGGGCTGACAGTGATGTGTATTAAGAACTGTGGTAACCTTGCTGGATAACTTGCTCACACCTGTGTCCATCTTTATGTCTTTCAGGCACGACATCCCATGGAAGGTTGCCAGCCTACACACCAGCAGAAAATGAAATCCTGCTGAATGAACTAATACAGCACTATGCGATCTTGTTTGGCCAGGCCACCTATGATCAGCAGGAGCAGACCAGCCTGTGGAACAACCTAGTCCACAGGATCAATGATGTCGGACTACACAACCGCAGCTATGAGCAGGTCCGGTATCATTGTTCTGACCTGCTTAGCAATGCCTGTCAGCATATTGCTTTTATAGTCCAGTGGGATCACCTTGCAACAGGGGGGGCCATACCATCCATCTCCCTGATACATGTGGAGGAGCTACTGGCCAGCCTCGTGGCACCTGCCCATCCTGCCAGCCGACAACCACCGGACACCTTTGTGGACATGGGTGCCACCCACACACCATCCGAGAAGTGTGCAGGTAGGTCCACAGGGCACATCAGTAGTCCACTGTTGCATATACATCTGCATTGGTACAGGTAGATCAGGCATATCTGACATGTCATAGATATATTTTTTTGCTGCAAAGTAGTGATAAACAAATGTCCATATGTGGTAGCATTGTGGAAATGTACTGTTGATGTACTGTAATGCTGCACCCATCCTGTAGCAATGCGGCAGGTGTGGCCACTGACTTTGCATCTCTCACCCTCTTATGTAGGTCCCTCTGGGATACCACCAAGGCAGCAGCCTGTAGCTGGTGAGTATGGTTTATGTAGATGCTTGCCAGTACCTCAGGCATGTAATGGCGAAGGTATATTCCATGCACACATCAAAGACTTCTACCCAGAATGCATGCTATACATGTGCACGTATTGTTGCTGTGAAATGCACTGCATCATAGGGGTGACCATGATGGGGTATTGGAAGGGTATGTCAGACACCTGCATGATAACTAACATCCTGGCATTGCGGAATGTGTCCACAGGGAGTAACATAATGGTGGGAGACATGGCCTACAGTAGGGACATGTATGGAACAACA
The DNA here is from genome assembly GCF_019279795.1 of Protopterus annectens. Taxonomy (NCBI): domain Eukaryota; kingdom Metazoa; phylum Chordata; order Ceratodontiformes; family Protopteridae; genus Protopterus; species Protopterus annectens. The sequence goes on along the minus strand of NC_056743.1, from coordinate 389,189,639 downwards.
CCCATATACAGTGCAACACCACTGTATATACCTGTAGGACAATGACAACTGCTGCAGAGATACACTATGGCATAAGGCATTACAGTGGTCCACATTATCAGCTGGAACTAGGCTGTAACATGTGGTGTTCAGTGTAGGGGACACTGCAAAGTGACACACGTGTAGGGCTTACTTGTCATGCATCTGCAAAAAGGTTGAAGGAGGGGGGGGTGTCAGCATGACACACCAGTGCCCTGCAGCATGGATGCTAACAAAGGCTGTATCTGCAAATATTCAGGTACAGGACCTGGGGTAGACGCAACCCTACCCCCACAGCAATAGTGATGGCAATGTGTGAACACTAAGGGATGTGCACATGAGTAGACCTTGCAATCATGCAGATTAGGGGGAAATGTGTAGGGCAGACTGAACATGCACTGGTAAATGCAGATGGCCCATGCTGGCATACCCCTGCCAGGAGTAGTGACTGCTGTAGCACACACAACAGGAGGTGCAACAACAGTCATGATAAGGGTGTGTACACATATGCCCACATGGTGTGTATGCATCATGGTCAGCATCCGCACACCTAACACATTCAGTAGATACTGCATGTGAAAGTACAGGACATATGTCACATATCGAGCTAATGTACTGTTAAGATATGTGGTGATGTGGTCCCATGGCAGATCAAGGATGGGTGCATCATATCAATAAGGGTCTGTACACCCCCCATAACCATGGTATGCTCTGATGGTTGTCAGTGTAAGAGTATTGGATTGGTCATACATGGTCCGCTGATGTTGAGAGCTGTAAATCAGACATCAGGCATTCACAAATGACATCTGTCCACATATCATCCAAGGTATGTATTGCTGGAAAACATAGGGGCTGTGAGCATTAAAGCTGACATAACCAACACAGTAGTATACATTCAGCAATGGGCTGTACACCTGTGAGATGTGGTGCACAGTACATGGCAGGGTGCAGAACAGGTGCACATCAATACTGTGTATATGGGTGGAGTGGTATCCAAGGGAAGGGGCATCACCTAGTGACAGCACATGCATCACACACATGTATACTGTTGCTAGCATAGATTGACTATAGCTGCACTGCATGCTGTTGGGTACCATATGTTATGCATTTTGACAGATGGGTAATAGGAGGACTGTGTGTACTATCATTGTGCAACCTCACCTGTATGTGTGCATGTGCATCCTGGTGGGTAGTTAGCCTGTAGGGTCATTCTGGTGAAGTGGAGGGAGGTTGATGCATGTAGGATGCGTGCGTGTGTGTGTGTGTGTGTGTGTGTGTGTGTGTGTGTGTGTGTGTGTGTGTGTGTGTGTGTGTGTGTTTGTGTGGCTGGCCATGTATGCACATGTGTGATTATGGGGTGTTCATGCAGCAGTACCTCCCTTTGGGATCATGCAGTACATGGACATGGACTGCCACAATACACACCAGGAATACTTGCCATGTATGTAATCACAGGACAGCTGGTAGTATAATATGCTCTGTATCATGGAATAGGCATTGAGAGTGAAGGTAGACACCTGGTACACCCTTAATATAGCATTCAGCAGAGAGGTCACTTACAACTCATGTATGCAGCACTAGAGATGCATTAGGGAAGTACTAGTCAACACCAGGGAGTGTATCCATATATTACAGTTGCACATGATAGGCTAATTGAGCAGGATATCTGGCATGTACTGAGCATTACATACACATGACACACGAGTATGTGATATTATGGAGTGAACATAGTAGCCCACACATATAGGGGCCATGCTCATGATGTCTGGACATACACAGGGTGAACACCGAATGACAGCAGTGAGGCCATCTAAAACCACTACACACTGGTCAAGCAAGTAATGTAGTAACAGGTCTTGTGTTGTGATCACTTGTGTAGGCATTTAGAGGACTGGTATGTTAATGAGTGGTATCATTGTGTGTATGTTACCAAGTGTGATGCAGAATGGGGTACACATGGACATATACGTGGGACTGTCTGTAAAGTCATGGACTGGTAGGTATTACGGTGGTATGTGTGTGTGTGTGTGTGTGTGTGTGTGTGTGTGTGTGTGTGTGTGTGTGTGTGTGTGTGTGTGTGTACTATTAGGCAATCTGATGGCGTCCATACAGATACCGAAGATGATGATAGTACTGTTGAGGCACAGGTGGGGTTGTCAGGGGTCAAAACAGGGCCATCATTTAACATCCCCCTTTTAACCACCCCAACCCTGCACACAGTTTTAGTACCTATACATACCCCATCACCAGTGGCCATAGCAGAGGGACAGCTGTCATTTGCTTGCTGTGCACAGGAAAGTGTGGTAACCATGCCTACTGTGTCTGGTCAGAGCAGGCATAGCCAGATGTCCGGCAGGGCACCACATAGGCAGATGTCCTAGGGTGCTCGTGGTAGGGCCGCTGGACATCATGCCCCTGGCAGAGGTGACATAGCTGGTACTAGCAGGCACATGGTTCAGGCTGTCATTGAGATGCAGGCATGTATACAGCATTACACCAGATAGGGCCTGAGGCTGCAGAGGGCTGCTCTCACATCTGCAAGTGAGAATGCCCGTGAACTGGCTGGTGCCATCCATGCATTAACTGAGTTCATGGATAGATGGTCTGGTGAGATGATGGCCCTCATCGACTGTGGTCTGTCCATGATTGAATGTGTGGTGGGAGTACGGTGATGGCCATGTGGATGGAGGCAAGCAATGCTAACAGCTGGCAGTCAACATGGGCATGCTAGGACACCAAGGGGCTACTGTAGTGGTAGTACCAGCCCTGGCACTAAGGGGGGGCACTATCCACACCACACCACAGCAGGCAACAAGCATGTGGTCCTGGGCAATACCAGGAGGGACCTGGTACCAGCAGACATTTGTCATCGTCAGGTGAGAGTAGCACATTGAGGCCTGTAATTGCACATGACCATGAAATGCCTGGCAGGCACAATCCATGTGTCCATGGCTGGAGGCAGTGAACTGCACACCCTGCCATGTATAGTCTGCAGCTGTCCATAAACCCCTGTGTAGGGCAGCCACATGGCAGAACTGTGTGCATGCATACCCACACACTATGCAAACACATCTAGGGCAACCCCATACCTACACACACCACATCACCATGCCATGTTCACCTAGGTACACCCCTCACCCACACACATGGTGTCAAATGTATAGCCCACCCTTAGCCTCTGGCAATCAAACAACACACCCTGTGCATATGATGATACCTGTGCCACATCCCTGTCATCCATACCATCAATGCAGGGACATACTATTATGGTTCTGATGCACACACTGACTGTACTACAGTGTAGCACAGTACTGCAGTGTAACATGTAAGGTGTAAAGTGAAGGAGAAGGAGAGTTCTGAAGATGAAGTCTGCAAGAAGTGTTCTTTCATTTTCTCCTTGTAAACAGCCTGTCCTGCATTAGAGTTAAGAACCTGCCCTACCTGATGACCTGGACTCTCTGTTTTAAAAATTGCACCTGCTGTCTCTTCCTATTCAAGGAATAGAGGCTAACCTCTTCCCGAACTCACCCCCTCAAGGAAGCAAGAAACCTTGCAAACAGCCTGTCCTGCATTAGAGTTAAGAACCTGCCCTACCTGACGACCTGGACTCTCTATTTTAAAAATTGCACCTGCTGTCTCTTCCTATTCAAGGAATAGAGGCTAACCTCTCCCCGAACTCACCCCTTCAAGGAAGCAAGAAACCTTGCAAACAGCCTGTCCTGCATTAGAGTTAAGAACCTGCCCTACCTGATGATCTGGACTCTCTATTTTAAAAATTGCACCTGCTGTCTCTTCCTATTCAAGGAATAGAGGCTAACCTCTCCCTGTACTCACCCCCTCAAGGAAGCAAGAAACCTTGCAAACAGCCTGTCCTGCGTTACAGGTAAGAACCTGCCCTACCTGACGAACTGGACTCTCTATTTTAAAAATTGCACCTGCTGTCACTTCCTATTCAAGGAATAGAGGCTAACCTCTCCCCGAACTCACCCCCTCAAGGAAGCAAGAAACCTTGCAAACAGCCTGTCCTACATTAGAGTTAAGAACCTGCCCTACCTGATGACCTGGACTCTCTATTTTAAAATTTGCACCTGTTGTCTCTTCCTATTCAAGAAATAGAGGCTAACCTCTCCCCGAACTCACCCCCTCAAAGAAGCAAGAAAGTATGTTCTCTGCTATATGCTAATGTTACTTTGTCTAGATAATTAATGTATATTTTATCCTTCCCTGCAGGACAGCCAGCAGCTTTACACTTCTTCTCTGTACCTCCTCCCCTTCCCCCTTCTTAGCTTCACTATTTCTCTCCTGTACTACCAGATCTACTCTTTACCTTCCAAGAACCACTGTAGCTGGATAGTTTTTGCCCACTAGATGGCACCCTTTTGCCCTGTATATCTTTCCTACTGACTCACATTAGAAATTCTTAGGAAATTGTTTTACATTACTTATTTCATTGTAGACCCACTTTAACCTTCCATATTCACTATACTTCACTTAACTACCCTACCTACTCTGACCATTATTAAACCTATCACCTCCTTTAACTATCTCTACCTAAACTCACCTCTAATAGTCAGCATTCCACTGATTCTTTTTTACAGGATTTCCTCCATCACTTGGCTCTTCCCGCTCCGTTCGCCCTGCGGGCTCACTCCGCTCCCCTACCCTACCGCCAAATCCCACCCACTCCCAGTGCATCCATCTTTATACCTGTCTAACCACTCCCACTTCCTCCATCATCAAATCAAATCCCATCCCATAACACATTAGGGTTTTTCCATCTTATACACCTTGCCTCCTACTACATTACATAAATCCTACCCACCCCAGTGCATCTATCCTTATACCTTTCTAACCACTCCCATTTCCTCCAACATCAAATCACATCCCATCACACATTAAGTTTTTCCATCTTATGCATCACTTGTCCTGCTAAATTACATTACCTCACCTTCCTACACTCCACTCCCAACTTCTTCAGCATTAGGTCTCCTTTACCCATATCACCTTACCTCAGATCCCTACTTCTGTTCTCAATTCTTCCTTTCCTTCTCCTTCCCTACTTCTTAACTGCCTATGAGCATCTTCATTGCTTTAACTTCTACCAACCCACTAAACAAACATCCCTCCTGCTCTACCATCCACCCTGAAACACATAAACATAACATCTAGCACCAACTATTTTCTCCTACAGTATCATAGAGTCTCCCATATTACCTATCAACACTACCATGTTAGAGAGCATATAGCATACTAAATCTTTCTCTTATTCACACATATAGACTACACCTTCACCTTCTATTAGATGGTGACATTCACCCCAACCCTGGCCCTATCAATAACAGCCCCACCTTCCCAACCATACCCTCCCCCTCTCATACCCCTACAAGGCCTCCTAACTCCCTCTTCTTAGCCGACTTAAACATTCACAGTATTAATAATAAAGTAACACACCTTCATGGCCCACTGGATGTACATAACTTTGACGTTCTATGTTTAACTGAGACATGGTTAAAACCATCTACCCCAGACTATGAAATCACCCCCCCAGGATATAGTATTTTAAGACGAGATCACCTTCACAAGAAAGGAGGGGGCTCAGCCTTAATATACAAAGCAGGGCTCCAAATTGCACTAGTTGATACATACCCTCCATCTGATACCAGTTCTGAAACTATTTTTGCTAAGCTACAACTAAACACTTGTTAGTCCATTTACATTTTATGCTCATATCTTCCCCCAGGAAATAATATCAACTCCCTTGAAAATATCCTAAGCTGGCTGTCCATTAACTTTCCTCAAGAAACCATTGCACTAGGTGACCTTAATATCGACTGGAATACCTGCAATTCTGATAACCCTACCAACCACATACACCTACATGGCTTCTCTCAAACGATCACATTACCTACTAGAATTCATAAGCCCACCAACAAAGAATCCACCCTAGATTGGGTCCTTATAAATATTTACTCCCCAAGCTATATGGCAGGCATCCTCCCTGATGATATTAGTGATCACTCACTAACCTATTTAATTTGACAAAAGACCTACACACCAAGCCCTACAACCTTCAGAACTACTCGTTCCAATAAACATTTTAACCCTGAACACTTCCAAAATGAACTGACAGTTTGCAACTGGTCACCCTTAAAACACCTCCAACTAGAGGAAGCAGTGGCATACTTCAATACTAAGTTCCTTGAAATCCTAGACTACCATGCTCCTTCTCGTTCCCTTAGGAATAGCACCAAAAGTGCACCTTAGCTCACAAAGAAAATTAAACAAAAAATATTGCTAAGAAACAAACTTTGGACAAATGGCACACTTCCAGAGACCCATCTGAGAGCTTAAAATTTCAACAGCTCAGAAACTCTACTAAAACTTCTATACTATTAGACAAAAAAAAGTCTTTCAACTTCAACAAGCCACCCAACAAAACCTTCAGAAATTTTGGTCAGGAATTAATAGACTCCTTCATCCAGGCTGCTTTAAGACACCCACCCCATCCGGAATTACCCAAGATACTCCCAAACATATTGCTGACTCCTTTAATACCTTCTTTACTGAAGCTATTCAGTCTCTTGCTAACTCGCTACCTCTGGTATCCTCTACTTCACCCCATCCTTCTATACTTCTCCACCCACTTTCCAACTCCAAGCCATCCCTATATCCATCATCTGTACCCTCCTTCAGAAACTCAAACCCTCTACCCCTTCAGCTGACCTCCTACCTGCTAAGTATCTTCAAATAGCAGCCAAAGTTATTGCTTATCCTATCTCAATCCTAATAAACAGAACCATTAAAGGAGGTACCATCCCATCTATCTGGAAAGTCTCAAACATTATCCCCCTACATAAGGGTGGCAACTCAAATGAACTTTCCAATTATCGTTCTATTGCCCTTCAATCACCCATAGCTAAAATCATGGAAAAATGCATTCCACCGCCAACTACTAGACCACCTTCTCTGAAATGGCCTACTAGCCAACTCTCAGCATGGCTTTTGACCCTTCCATAGAACCACTACTGCCCTCCTGTCATTTTCTGACCACATTATCAAAAACCGTAACAACTACACACTGTCCTCTGCTATCTTTATTGATCTTTCAAAAGCATTCGACATGGTTAACCATCAACTACTCTTGAATCTTCTCAAGCCCCTCTCACTAGACACTCAAGCACTACAGTGGTTCAAGTCCTACTTAGATAACAGGCAACAAGCAGTGTTTTGGGAAAACACTCTATCTGCCACTCTTCCTGTCACCCTTGGTGTACCCCAAGGATCTATTTTAGGCCCTCTTCTATTCTCCATCTTTATAAATGATCAATCCATTAGTATCCCTCAAGCTGTAACTATACAATACGCTGATGACTCCGCATTAATATCCTCAGCTACAGGGCCTTTTGAACTGCAGTCCCTTACCCAAAATGTCTTTGAGCTTGTAGAAGATTGATTTTTACAACGCAGTCTCCTCAATGCAAAAAAGACTAAACTTCTAATATTTACTCCTACACAAAAATCTACCCCATTTCACTTCTCTATCAATTCCAAAAATGGCACAGTCATTTCTCCTGACACTTCTACCAAACTCTTAGGAGTCACTATTGATAACAGCCTTAACTATGATACTCATATCAACTCCACACTCCAACTCCTCACTCCCTCAGCCAGAACTACTATTGCCCATACCCACCTTATCTCTACTCTCTTTTATGCCTCTCCTATATATACCAATCTATCTAAAACTAACCTCAACAAGCTTGCAATCTCCTATAATAGCATAGCCAGATTGGCTACTGGCTCCCCCTTTAGAACTACTATTGCCCATACCCACCTTATCTCCTACTCTCTTTTATGCCTCTCCTATATATACCAATCTATCTAAAACTAACCTCAACAAGCTTGCAATCTCCTATAATAGCATAGCCAGATTTGCTACTGGCTCCCCCTTTAGAACCCACCACTGCCAAAATCTGAAGCAACTGGGCAGGCTTGAACTGCACAGTCAGATTTTATTTCAACAACTAATTATTACCCATAAAAATCTTTATTATCCAGGTGAAACACCAATTCTCACAAATCTTATCAGTCCATATAACAATCTTATAAATCTACACTCAGCCCACAAACTACTGGTTTCTGTACATAAACCCTACAATAAAGCAGGTGACTCCATCTTCTCTAATGTAGTGGGTAAAAGCTGGAACCTACTGCCCTCTGAACTTACCTCTCTCTCCTCTATTACACTTTTCAAAAAGAAACTTAAAGTATTTCTAACTAGCCACTGGCTATGTCCCTGTACTAACCCAGACTAATATTCTCTCATCCAATTATTATTATCTATTTCTTCCTCTGCTTTTCCAGCTCTATTCATTTTTCTCTTAAAGTCCACTACCTCTAGGTCGGACTTATTCTTCCCAAGATATATATAATGAACTTCTCCCCTGTCGCTCTGAGTATATACCCCTCAACCACATTTCTCCCAACTCTCTTCTCTTTAAACTACTCTCTCCTGCTGCTCCTTGCTTATAACTTTGTGCTGGGATCTCCTCATTATTCTAAATACTTCCTTTCCACAGTGATTTGTCGGGGGGGGGGGGTACAAAACAAAAAAACAAACAAAAAAATTTTTATCTTATTTTGTTCTACTGTCTTATATCACATATGCTTACTTACTTTGTACCATGTTTTGTATGACTAGTATCTTTAATTGAAGTTTAATATCTTGAAACTGAATTATTAATGTGCTGTATATTTTATGTGGAGCTTTTCTCGCCGGACCTCTACTGAAAATGGACATATATTCAGTTAGACAAGTCCGGTCAACAAATGTAAAATAAAAAATAAAATAAATAAATAAAGTGTATTGCATATATGTCAGTTAGTGTAACCAACCAGCAATGTTGCATTATAGCTGTTAGTAAAACTGGTTGATTGTGGTCTCTATGATATTATCCATTTGTGTTATAGGTGTACATGTGTCAGTACGAGGATGCCCTGTGCATATGATGATACCTGGCCACATCCCTGTCATCCATACCATCAATGCAGGGACAGGCTAATATGGTTATGATGCACACAGTGACTGTACTACAGTGTACCACAGTACTGCAGTGTAACATGTAAGGAGTAAAGTGTAATGCATATATGTCAGTTAGTGTAGCCATCCAGCAATGATGCATTATAGCTGTTAGTAACACTGGTTGATTCCGGTCTCTATAATGTTATCCATGTGTGTTGTAGATGTACATGTGTCAGCATGAGGATGGTCTGCAGTCATATTCCACAATGGGGTATGGCACTGGGGTGACACCATGGCTGTGACACATCTGGGATACAGTTGAACACGTCACAGGTTAGTATA